>NW_027507789.1:11542211-11796703 GCF_037356315.1 Lithobates pipiens
CAAATGCACCAATACCTGAAACCGATACTTTCAGGCTGGGTTCTTTGAGCTGTCGGCGGGGTCTCCCCTGTTGACAGCTGAAGTGTTAAAGAAGTCTGGTAATTGGAGCTGTCAAAAAAAATAAATCAAAAAAGCAGCCGCCAATGTTTATTAACAACATTGCTCAGCCCTGAAACGCTAAAATAAAAAGAAACATTGTTTCTTTTTGTATCTTTCTGTTTCTTCATCTGCAGATCAAAGGGATGAACAAATGTTCCTCTGTTTAACCCCTTAATATACTCTAATCAGCCTTAATTAACTTCCTATTCTCCTCCATTTAATTATTATTTTCCTGCTTTTTTGTTTTGTTCACATCTATTTTATAAACGATAAACAATTAAAACTTATTTTTGTAATATATGTCTCTCTCCCTTTTTTTGGATTGAATAAAAATGTATATTTGAAAAAACAAAAAACAAAAACTTTTATTGTTTGCTTTGTTAATAAAAAAAAAAAAAAAATATATACACACACACACACACACACACACACACACACACACACGTGTGTAAAAATATTCACTAACATATATTTACACATTTCGCATTGAAAAAGCGCTAAATAAAAAAAAAAAAAATCAATTAATTTAATTTGTAAATGACTTTTCAGTGCTTTGTACCATTGCTGACAGCTGAAGTTAAAACAAAACAGTTGCAGTAGGTATCGGTAATTGGTATCGGCGAGTACTAAAAAAAAAAAAAAAAAGGGTATTGGTGCATTCCTAGTACAGATGATAGCTGACGCGTTTCGCACAGTGAAAGCCTGCATTCTGAGGGATGCTGAGGGTTTGTCCTTCAATCATCAAGAAAGGATCAAAAGGTATTTACACCCATACAGTCTTCTTCTACTGCTTGCCATTATTCTGGAGTTAGGCCCCTTTCACACCGACGTCCCGTTCAGGCCCGCCTGTCAGTTTTTTAGGCGGACCTGAACGGGTGCTCCATAGAGGTCTATGGAGCGTCGGATGTCAGCGGTGACATGTCCGCTGACATCCGACCCGCTCCGATCCGAAAAAGTGTAACGGAGGAAAAAGCTATTTTTCCATCCGTCTGCGGATCGGATCGGATGACGACGGGCACTGCGGTCCGTCGTCATCCGATCTCCCATAGGGGAGAGCGGCGCTGTGACAGATCCGTCCCTGCGCAGTGTGCAGAGACGGACTGGTCATCTCCCTGCTCATCGGGGATCGGTGGAGTGATCCCCGCTGAGCAAACGGACATCCACGGGGCGGATCAGAACTGATCCGCCCCGTGTGAAAGGACCCTTACTCTAGTATATTTTTTTGGTTGTTTTCATTTCATTATCTGAGTTTTTATATTATTTTTGCACCGGCAGCCATGAACTAGTGATGGCTTTCATCATATTACCATTGTGCGGTCTGGGTCTGAACGTACCACCACGCGCTCCGCACATCACCCACTGAGTCCTCAAGCCGTTCCTCTGCCCGCAGGCAGCTGGATTTCCGTACATGTCACATCTAATAACCAGCCCGGGTGTGGACGGGGCGACCTACGCACCCCACTTCCTCCCACAAGACCTTACACTGCAGATGAGCCTGCACAGGAGGTCTGGAGTCCTACTGACATTTGGGTTCTTCTAGAGAGGAGCCTGCCTCTGGCACAGGTCAAGGAGGCCAAACGCTATCCTTAAAAGGGAGAAAAACATCAATGGAGAGATATTTAAGGACAACTGAGAACGTCACAAGACGCCTTCACTTCCTGCAACGGCCCGAAGTTCTAGCTATGCGGATTCAGGTCTTTGTTAGGAAGGAAAACCTCAACCTTCGTTATTCTGTGGCATCAAAAAAATAAATAAAAAAAATGTATCCATAAAAAATAAAAGATCATTTAGAAACTACAGTACTTTATACACAAGCTATGAATAAGCACTACTGTTAGTGCGAAACGCGTCAGTTCCCTGTCTGCTGTGGTATGCATCTTTGATTTTGATGCGATTCTTTGAATAAAAAGCCAATTTCTTCAGAGTGCGGCTGTCCAGACCTACTTACTAATTATTACTTTATGCCAGGGATATGCAATTAGCAGTCCTCCAGGTGGTGCAAAACTACAAGTCCCATCATGCCTCTGCCTATGGGGTGTCATGCTTGTGGCTCTCAGATTCTTGCTAGGCCTCATGGGAGTTGTAGTTCTGCAACAGCTGGAGGTCCACTAATTGCATATCCCTGCTTTATTGCACTCGCTGGCCACTTTATGTGCCCACCACACACCGGCCTGCAATTGTCACTGCGTCAGTTTCCCCCCCTATGTAACAAAGCAGCAGAATAAACAAAGTAACCGAATGTGTATATGGCAGTCTAAAGGGGAGCCAATATCTGATATATACTCACCGGCCACTTTATTAGGTACACCTGTTCAATTGCTTAGTTACAAAAATTGATAAATCAGCCAATCACACGGCAGCAACGCAATACATTTCTAGACGTGGTGAAAAGGACTTGCTGAAGTTGAAATCTAGCACCAGAATGGGGAATAAAAGGGGATTTAAGTGGCTTTGAATGTGGCATGTTTGTAGGTGCCAGGTGGGCTGGCATTTCTGTGATTTTCACGCACAACCATCTCTCGAGTTTACAGAGAATGCTGGGGGGAAAGAGAAAATATCCAGTGAGCGGCAGTTGTGTGGAGGAAAATGCCTTGTTGGTGTCAGAGGAGAATGGGCAGACTGGTTTGGAGAATGATAAAAAGGCAACAGTGACTCAAATAGCCACTCGTTACATCCAAAGTATACAGAATACCATCTCTGAATGCACAACACATCGAACCCTGGAGCAGATGGGCTACAGAAGCAGAAGACCAAACCGGGTGCCACTCCTGTCAGCGAAGAACAGGAAACTGAGGCTACAATTGGCACAGGGTCACCAAAATTGGACAATAGAAGGTTGGAAAAACGTTGCCTGGTCTGAGAAGTCTCCATTTTGACTGCGACATTCAGATGGTGGGGTCAGAATTTGGCGCATGGATCCATCCTGCCTTGTATCACTGGTTCAGGCTGGTGGTGGGGGTGTAATCGTGTGGGGGAAGGGGTATCACTGGTTCAGGCTGGTGGTGGGGGTGTAATGGTGTGGGGGAAGGGGTATCACTGGTTCAGGCTGGTGGTGGGGGTGTAATGGTGTGGGGGAAGGGGTATCACCGGTTCAGGCTGGTGGTGGGGGGTGTAATCGTGTGGGGGATGGGGTATCACCGGTTCAGGCTGGTGGTGGGGGTGTAATGGTGTGGGGGGGGGGATATTTTCTTGCTACACTTTGGGCCTCTTAGTACCAATTGAGCATGGTTTAATCACCACGACCTACCTGAGTATTGTTGCTGACCATGTCCATCCCTTTATGACTACAGTGTCCCCATCTTCTGATGGCTCCTTCCAGCAGGATAATGCCCCATGTCACAAAGCTCCAATCATCTCACCACTGGACAATGAGGTCCCTGTCCTCCAATGTCCTCCAATGTCCTCCACACTCACCACATCATTGGCATCATGGATGGTCAGCTGACAAATCTGCAGAAGCTACTTGATGCCATCATGTCACTATGGAGCAAAATCTCTGAGGAACGTTTCCAACGCCTTGTTGTATCTATACCACCAAGATTGAAGGCAAAAGGGGTCCAACCCGCTACTAGCAAAGGTGTCCCTTATACAGTGGCCGCTTAGCGTATATGATGGAAAAAAAAAATTGTGAAAAAATGCTCAACAACTACAAGGAAGTTTTTTGGGTTTCTGCGATTTGAACTTTTGCTAGAGATCCTGGACACCAGATGATGGTCTACCATGCCTGCTAAAAATTGGCCAATTAGCCAAAGTGCTTCCGCCAATAAAGACTCTCTAGGGGGAAGTGTCTGGACTGGTTAGGAAGCCGAGTCTGATTATGACTGTTTATCTCCTGATAAGCTGTAGGTGGCTCAACATACAAACCATTGCCTGCATAACCAACTACCTTTTTACTGCCTACAGAACCCAAAGTTAAAATGATGAAGATATCTATCAGAAGGTGGAAAGAAAGCAAATCTATCACTTGAAATGCAAAAAAAAAAGACACCTAGTGGCGCTATACAAAATCCACACTGTTAATTAACAGTGTGCTATAATAACCAAAAAAAATACCCAACGTGAAAATAAAAATGTGCATAAAAAGTAATCAACAATACAATCAATATTGATGAAGTAGCAACAAAATACAATCAAAAAAAAAAAGATTTACAGTCAAAGAAATATATAAATCACACAAATAGTGATGCTGTGAATAAGTGACAAAAGGTAAAAAATAAAAAATGAACACAAGAACAAATGGTGCTCTAATAAAGATGTGTAGTTCCAAAGTGGATTCGATTAATCTTCAATCAAGGAAAATTGATGGAAAGCAGTGACCATAATGGTGGCAATAGTTCAAAAAATGATTAATTCAGATAAACATTCTGTAGCCAAGTGTCCATCAAGTGAAAAACCTCCACCGCACCCTTGGTGCTCGTGCCCCCCTTGTATAAAAAACTCACCAAAAGTATTGCCCAGCACTCTCGTGTCAGGCAAAAACGCTTATAGTGTATACAAATGATGATTATTTTCTCCAAGCCACTTCTTATGAGAACTTCGCAGGCAGAGGATAGTCACTTATTATCTCAGAATTACCTGTAAAATCCTTTTCTTGAGAGTACATCACGGGACCGTGATGTACTCTCAAGAAAAGGATTTTACAGGTAATTCTGAGATAATAAGTGACTATCCTCTGCCTGCGAAGTTCTCATAAGAAGTGGCTTGGAGAAAATAATCATCATTTGTATACACTATAAGCGTTTTTGCCTGACACGAGAGTGCTGGGCAATACTTTTGGTGAGTTTTTTATACAAGGGGGGCACGAGCACCAAGGGTGCGGTGGAGGTTTTTCACTTGATGGACACTTGGCTACAGAATGTTTATCTGAATTAATCATTTTTTGAACTATTGCCACCATTATGGTCACTGCTTTCCATCAATTTTCCTTGATTGAAGATTAATCGAATCCACTTTGGAACTACACATCTTTATTAGAGCACCATTTGTTCTTGTGTTCATTTTTTATTTTTTACCTTTTGTCACTTATTCACAGCATCACTATTTGTGTGATTTATATATTTCTTTGACTGTAAATCTTTTTTTTTTGATTGTATTTTGTTGCTACTTCATCAATATTGATTGTATTGTTGATTACTTTTTATGCACATTTTTATTTTCACGTTGGGTATTTTTTTTGGTTATTATAGCACACTGTTAATTAACAGTGTGGATTTTGTATAGCGCCACTAGGTGTCTTTTTTTTGCATTTCAAGTGATAGATTTGCTTTCTTTCCACCTTCTGATAGATATATTTAATTTTTTAAGTGGCAGCTGGAGGGAGGGGGTGTGTGAGCGCTGTGATGATATACTAATTGGGAGGTCATTGAGAGTGTATCTTAAGTTGTTTAAAATGATGAAGAAACCGTGTAATTTGGCCTTTCTAAATCTTTTTAAAACAGAGAAACCCTTATAACAATATTTGGGTTTCAGGGAACCTCTTCTAATAACTGCTATAACTAAAGCTTGGCTATATTGGCTTGAACAGGTGTTCATTGGGAATGGGGCACCATTACACTTGGGTCAAAGAGAAGAGTTCCCCTTATTTTGGAGGTCGTGGGAAGAATGTTCCTTACATTGGTGATCAGTGGGAAGAATGTTCCTTACATTGGTGATCAGTGGGAAGAATGTTCCTTACATTGGTGATCAGTGAGAAGAATGTTCCTTACATTGGTGATCAGTGAGAAGAATGTTCCTTACATTGGTGATCAGTGAGAAGAATGTTCCTTACATTGGTGATCAGTGAGAAGAATGTTCCTTACATTGGTGATCAGTGAGAAGAATGTTCCTTACATTGGTGATCAGTGAGAAGAATGTTCCTTACATTGGTGATCAGTGGGAAGAATGTTCCTTACATTGGTGATCAGTGGGAAGAATGTTCCTTACATTGGTGATCAGTGAGAAGAATGTTCCTTACATTGGTGATCAGTGAGAAGAATGTTCCTTACATTGGTGATCAGTGAGAAGAATGTTCCTTACATTGGTGATCAGTGAGAAGAATGTTCCTTACATTGGTGATCAGTGAGAAGAATGTTCCTTACATTGGTGATCAGTGAGAAGAATGTTCCTTACATTGGTGATCAGTGGGAAGAATGTTCCTTACATTGGTGATCAGTGAGAAGAATGTTCCTTACATTGGTGATCAGTGAGAAGAATGTTCCTTACATTGGTGATCAGTGGGAAGAATGTTCCTTACATTGGTGATCAGTGAGAAGAATGTTCCTTACATTGGTGATCAGTGAGAAGAATGTTCCTTACATTGGTGATCAGTGGGAAGAATGTTCCTTACATTGGTGATCAGTGGGAAGAATGTTCCTTACATTGGTGATCAGTGGGAAGAATGTTCCTTACATTGGTGATCAGTGGGAAGAATGTTCCTTACATTGGTGATCAGTGAGAAGAATGTTCCTTACATTGGTGATCAGTGAGAAGAATGTTCCTTACATTGGTGATCAGTGAGAAGAATGTTCCTTACATTGGAGATCAGTGGGAAGAATGTTCCTTACATTGGTGATCAGTGGGAAGAATGTTCCTTACATTGGAGATCAGTGGGAAGAATGTTCCTTACATTGGTGATCAGTGAGAAGAATGTTCCTTACATTGGAGATCAGTGGGAAGAATGTTCCTTACATTGGAGATCAGTGGGAAGAATGTTCCTTACATTGGTGATCAGTGAGAAGAATGTTCCTTACATTGGTGATCGGTGGGAAGAATGTTCCTTACATTGGTGATCGGTGGGAAGAATGTTCCTTACATTGGTGATCAGTGGGAAGAATGTTCCTTACATTGGTGATCAGTGAGAAGAATGTTCCTTACATTGGTGATCAGTGAGAAGAATGTTCCTTACATTGGTGATCAGTGAGAAGAATGTTCCTTACATTGGTGATCAGTAGGAAGAATGTTCCTTACATTGGTGATCAGTGAGAAGAATGTTCCTTACATTGGTGATCAGTGGGAAGAATGTTCCTTACATTGGTGATCAGTGAGAAGAATGCTCCTTACATTGGTGATCAGTGGAAAGAATGCCCCAACTTTGGTGGTCAATGTTGTACAGATCGTCCCCCCAGATATGTAATTTCCTGCTTGTGTGATTGACTCACTAATTTTCCCAGAAGTCTGTACTAAGATACAAGTCAGATTTTGGGCATCCCCTGCAACAAAAATGTCATTTTTGGTGAGATACTCCAGAAGGGAAATCACTTCTAAAGGGATGCAGACTCCGTGCGCTTCCAGCACAAGAGCTTATATATATGCAGTACTGGAAAATAATCCAATTCCTAGACACTGCATACGTAGGTTACGCAGTCAAACAGTTTAAAGAAATAGTAGTGGGAAAAGTAAGAAACAACAGGGTGTCTACCACAGCCGTGAAATCTTGGTGGCACGTGAAGTGAAGGCTCCTCTCTATGGCCGCATACACACGAGAGGATTGTCCGTCCAACTTAGTCCGCTGAAACGTGTTTCAGCGGACAGTCCGCTCGTGTGTGGGCTTCAGCGGACTTTTTCAGCGGACAGTCTGGCGGACTAAGTCTTTCGGAATTTCCGTAATATTGTCCGTCCAAACTTGGTTTCAGCGGACAGTCCGCTCGTGAGTAGGCTAGTTGGACGGACTAAGTATGGCGCATACCCAGAAAGGATTTACACGGCCGAAGGTTGCATTGCTGTGTATTGGACGTCGAATTTCTAGTCCCGTCGTACGTGCTGTACACGTCATCGCGCACGCTTTCAGCGGACTGTCTGTTCATCGTGTGTGGTCAAGTCCGTTCATTCAAAAGTAGGACGGACTGTCTGACGAACTTAGTTGGCCAGACAGTCCGCCCGTGTGTACGCGGCCTATAACAAACAAAACTACAAATGGATGTTGAAAACGACTTCCGAAAAAAAATTTCCCATAAATCAGTCCAGCGATGAGGTGGTCTCACTCCTACCTATGGCTTTTCTTTCCACCCGTCTGTGTGTGGTTATTCTCCTCGTCACTCTCTGATTGTCTTCGTCGGAAATGATAAAAGCTCACTTCATCCTGTTTCCAGGTAACCGGCTCTCAAAACTGTCACTTTGCCGCACTGTAATCTCAGCCCCGCCGTATATTTACTCATCGTGGACAAGTGACAATCAAGGTGGGGACGGGCCCGCGGCTGGTAAAAGTACATTTTATGACAAAGGGCATAACGTTTTTTTAAATGCGAAAATGTTATTCTCGCCGATGGGGAAAAAAATATTATCGCCATTCTAATAACTTGAACAGTTGGTGAATGGCAGTTAAAGTGGTTGTAAACCCTTACAACACACTTTGACCTACAGGTAAGCCTAGATTAAGGCTTACCTGTAGGTCCAAGAAATATCTCCTAAACCTACACGGTTTAGGAGATATTTGCCGAAAGACGGGCACCGCTGTCTACGGTGCATGCGCCGTAGACAGCGCCGCGCAGGCGCACTGAGCGCGTCGCGGTCAACGGCGATATGCCGCGAGTGGCGGCTCCTGTGCGCATGTGCGGGAGTGACGGCTTCGCCGAATGACAGCGGCGGAGCAGCGAGACCCACCGAGAAGATGGATGCGGCGGACTACAGGGGACAGCGGTGACTTCGCTGGCTCCTATGTCAGGTAAGTGACACATAATGGACTACTATGTGATGCGATGCGATGCATAGTAGTCCATTATGCTTTACCTTTGCAGGGAATGAAAGAGGAAGTAAACTCATCAGGGTTTACTTCCGCTTTAAAGGTGACATTTATCACTGCGGCTGTATGGGCCATGCTGGGACTGAACATCAGATATATGGAAAATATTCTGCTGGCAGTAATTAGGCTGATTAAAGATAAACGCCCATCAAACAGTTAAAAAAAAGAAAAAAAAAAAACCCTCCCCTCTGGGGAATCTATGTACATTGTGGGGATTTTAACAAACTTCGTAGGAGATTCCTACCTTTTTTTTGCTGTTAAAAAAAATATCCATTCGTTTCCCCATGTCCTGTGCGGGCTGATTCTGTATGGGAGAGTACTGTTCATTATAATCACCTGGTGGACTCTCAGTGTTTTAATTAGAAGAGCTGCAGGGTCAGAATGCCTTTAGAAGTAATAACTTCTAGGGAGTAGCTCTTCAAAAATGAAATTGCAATTACAGAGGATGCCTACATTTTTACTTAAATCTTAGTACAGATGTCTGAGAAATTCAGTGACCCAATCACACAAGCAGGAAAATGACATTTCTGGGGTATTCCATGCACCAACTGTATACAGAAAACTTCCAGGTTGTAAAATTTTTAGTTTTAGAAAATTATAGCAGCTTCAGATTGAAACAGAAAGGTTTATTCAATAACATTAAATGACAAATGGCCTGTGTAACAATTGTGTGTGTATATATATGTGTATATATATATATATATATATATATATATATATATATATATATATATATATATAGGCTAGGGAATGGTTAAAGTGCCAAGAATATGGGCATTAAAGTATTAGCTTATTCTTAATGAAAAAAAAAAAGACCACCATTTAAAACAAGCCATCCCCGACCTCTGTAGCTGCTTGCATTGTGAAGTAATTAATTCTCAAATTTTCTCAAGGATCACAACAAAGTCTCAGAAGTTGGGCTTGCTCAGCTGGGTATTTAGAGGAGATTCTGGCGCAAAAGCAAGTACTAGGAAAAGATCTAAGATTTCGGAAGTCTCTGTTGAAGAGGAGTATCTCTACAATGCCTACAGCACATACATCAAACACAAGGCCCATGGGCCGAATATGGCCCACCAGGCCCATGTCATGTGGCCCTCACACCCAGTTTTGCAGCAGGAATGTAGCAGAACTCTATTCTACCACCTC
Source organism: Lithobates pipiens (assembly GCF_037356315.1). NCBI lineage: Eukaryota > Metazoa > Chordata > Amphibia > Anura > Ranidae > Lithobates > Lithobates pipiens. The sequence goes on from NW_027507789.1 coordinate 11,552,173, forward strand.
TGGCTTTCACCCTCTGCTCCCGCACCACTTGTAATCACAGAAGCCTTCTGTATTTATAAGGGACAGACAGCTTTGCTCTCAGCAGCTCCCAGATCTAACAGATCCCTACAAACACTCACGGCAGGTCACAGCGGGACAGACCTCCAGAATCTGAATGGGAATCATGGGCCAGGGAAGGAGAGAATAGAGATATGAGGAAGCTTTGGGGGTTGCACACTATGCGGGGCGCACCCCTAAGCCCTGAACTCTGTACGCGGTGCACCCCTGAACTCTGCACTCTGTATATAGTGTACTTCTAAAGCCTGCACTCTGTACGTAGCACATCCCTGAACTCTGCACTCCACGTTATTCTGAACTCTGCACCCTGTATGCCACGTACTCCAGAAGCCTGTTTTCTTTATGTTGCTAACCCCTTAAACCTAGTACACTCCTCAACCCTTGTACACTGTGCGTAGAGCACCCCTGAACTCTGCACATAGTGTACTCCTAAACTCTGTACGTAGCAAACCCCTGAACTCTGCACTCCACGTTATCCTGAACTCTGCACTCTGTATGCAACGTACTCCTGAACCCTGTATTCTATACATTGCTAACCTTTTAAACCCAGCACTCTGTATACAGCACACTCCTCAATCCTTGCACACTGCATATAGCACCCCTGAACGCTGCACTCCACGTTATCTTGAACTCTGCAATCTTTATGCAATGTACTCCTGAACCCTGCATTCTATACGTTGCTAACCCCTTAAACCCAGCACTCTGTATACAGCACACTCCTCAACCCAGCACTCTGTACACAGCGCACTCCTGAACTCTTGCACCCTGTACATAGAGTACTCCGGAACTCTGCATGCCGTGTACTCCTGACCCTGCAGTCTTTATATAGCACACTCCTGAACTCTGCACCCTGTACGCAGCGCACTCATGAACACTGCATGCTGTGTACTCTTGCACTCTGTACATAGAGTACTCCTGAACTCTGCATGCCATGTACTCCTGACCCTGCAGTCTGTATATAGTGCACTCCTGAACCCTGCACTCTGTATATAGCTCACTCCTGAACCTTGTACTCTTTACGGAGCACACTCCTGAGTACTCCTATGTATCTGGGTAGATACATAGTCTTACGCAGTCTTAGAAACAACCGTCCCTTTGAGAGCAGCTATAATGTTGATGCGGCCAACGATAAACTAGAGTTTGACACCTCTGCCCTATGGTGACAGCAGCCTCAACAGTTATAAGTAAATCTTTCATGTTCATGTCTTAAACCTTTTTTGCACTAATTAACTGCACTAGAAGGGCTCTCCTGGCTCCCTCTTTCCTAAGAACATCCAGAGCTTTAACAGAGACCCCCGGCCAGCACTTTAAGACTGAAAACCTTGGAACCTTGGACCTGAGTTGACCACCACATTATCTAGATCAGGGGTCTCCAAACTTTCTTAACAAAGGGCGAGTTTATTGTCCTTCAGACTTTAGAAGGGCTGGACTACAGCCAGAGGGAGTAAACATTTTTCCATCGTTGGTGTCCATGGGAGGCACTGTGCCCCATCCTTGGTGTCCGTGGGAGGCAAAGTGCCCCATCCTTGGTGTCTGTGGGAGGCAAAGTGCCCCATCCTTGGTGTCTGTGGGAGGCAAAGTGCCCCATCCTTGGTGTCCGTGGGAGGCAAAGTGCCCCATCCTTGGTGTCCGTGGGAGGCAAAGTGCCCCATCCTTGGTGTCCGTGGGAGGCAAAGTGCCCCATCCTTGGTGTCCGTGGGAGGCAAAGTGCCCCATCCTTGGTGTCCGTGGGAGGCAAAGTGCCCCATCCTTGGTGTCCGTGGGAGGCAAAGTGCCCCATCCTTGGTGTCCGTGGGAGGCAAAGTGCCCCATCCTTGGTGTCCGTGGGAGGCAAAGTGCCCCATCCTTGGTGTCCGTGGGAGGCAAAGTGCCCCATCCTTGGTGTCCGTGGGAGGCAAAGTGCCCCATCCTTGGTGTCCGTGGGAGGCAAAGTGCCCCATCCTTGTGGTCAATGGGAGGCAGGGTGCCCCATCCTTGTTGTCAATGGGAGGCAGGGTGTCCCATCCTTGTTGTCAATGGGAGGCAGGGTGTCCCATCCTTGTTGTCAATGGGAGGCAGGGTGTCCCATCCTTGTTGTCAATGGTGCAGGGTGTCCCATCCTTGTTGTCAATGGGAGGCAGGGTGTCCCATCCTTGGTGTCAGTGGATGGTATAGTGCCCCAAGAGCCAGCTAAAGGCAAGCAAAAGTCCACATCTAGCCCCCGGACTGCAGTCTGTAGTCTAATGCTCTGGATCCTTGCCTTTCGGACTCTTCCAGCCTGGAGAAATCCTCATCTTTGGGTGACACAGGGTGACCAAAGAAGGTTGAGTTTTTAAAAACTCCACTCGCACCATCTCGCAAAAGACCAGAACATGGCTGCCACCAATGACCCAGTAAGCTAATCACCATCATGCTCCCTCTTTCAGTTCCCGACTCCAAGTCTCTAGAGAGGAAAGCGATGATTTATACATAATTACATGCATAACGTTACCTTCATAGAGGACGTGTGACAGCCATCAAGCTGACAGCGCATGCCTTTCATGCAACACAATGACGCCGTGAAATCTGTCTGATCTAGAACACGCTAATTTCATTATGAGGTGGCTATAAATAAAAAAGCTTATCAAACATGCAGATCTGTCTCTTGTGTGACTGATGGTGTCATTCAAGCCCTCACCATCATTATTTTGTTATATACAGCATGATATAAGCTTCCAATAAACTCTCTTCTCTTCCAAGAAATCTCTTCCATTAGGGACATCAGCGATTTATAGGATGTTTCAAATGCACGAGTTCTACTTTTAACCCTTTATTACTATAGCATCTATTTGGAATAATACAGAGAACCTGTAGATTGTATAACTGAGGCCAAATCTTTAGGGCTAGAAGGTTATGGAGCACCTATGTACGACTGAGGTCAAATCTTTAGTGCCAGGAGGTTATGGAGCACCTATGTACCACTGAGGCCAAATCTTTAGGGCTAGAAGGTTATGGAGCACCTATGTACCACTGAGGTCAAATCTTTAGTGCCAGGAGGTTAGGGTGTACAAATATACAACTGAGGTCAAATTTTTGGACTAGGAGGTTAAGGAGCCCTTATGTACCACTGAGGTCAAATCTTTAGCAATAGGTGGTTAAGGAGTACCTACCTACAATTGAGGTCAAATCTTTAGCGCTAGGAGGATATGGAGCACCTATCTACAATTGAGGTCAAATCTTTAGCACTAGGAGGATATGGAGCACCTATCTATTAATACTAAGAGGTTATGGAGCACCTAGGTACAACTGAGGTCAAATCTTTAGTACCAGGAGTTTAAAGAGAACAAAACATACAACCAAGGCCAAATCTTGAGCGCTAAGAAGTGAAGAATCACCTATCTACAACTGAGGACAAATCTTCAGCACTAGCAGGTTATGGAGCACCTACAGTATTTGCAACACAGGTCAGATCTTTAGCAGTAGGAGGGTAAGGAGCACCAATGTACAATGCAGGTCAAATTTTTAGGGCTAGGTAGTTAAGGAGCACCTGCTGGTATCTACAACCGAGGTCAAATCTTTAGCACTAGGAGGATAAGGGGCCCTTATGCACCACTGGGGTCAAATCTTTAGCAATGGGTGGTTAAGGAGCACCTATCTACAATTGAGGTAAAATCTTTAGAACTAGGAGGATATGGAGCACCTATCTATTAATACTAAGAAGTTATGGAGCACCTATCTACAATTGAGGTCAAATCTTTAATGCCAAGAGGTTATGGAGCACCTAGGTACAACTGAGGTTAAATCTTTAGAACTAGGAGTTTAAAGAAAACAAATATACAACCGAGGTCAAATCTTTAGCACTAAGAAGTGAAGAATCACCTATGTACAACTGAGGTCAAATCTTTAGCAATAGTAGGTTATGGAGCACCTACAGTATTTGCAACACAGGTCAGATCTTTAGCAGTAGGAGGTTAAGGAGCACCAATGTACAATGCAGGTCAAATTTTTAGGGCTAGGTAGTTAAGGAGCACCTACCGGTATCTACAACCGAGGTCAAATCTTTAGCACTAGGAGGTTAAGGAGCACTTATGTACCACTGAGGTCAAATCTTTAGCAATAGGTGGTTACGTAGCACCTATCTACAACTGAGGTCAAATCTTTAGCTCTAGGATGATATGGAGCACCTATCTATTAATACTAAGAGGTTATGGAGCACCTAGGTACAACTGAGGTCAAATCTTTAGCACCAGGAGTTTAAAGAGAACAAATATACAACCAAGGTCAAATCTTTAGCGCTAAGAAGTGAAGAATCACCTATGTACAACTGAGGTCAAATCTTTAGCAATAGCAGGTTAAGGAGCACCTACTGGTATCTACAACCGAGGTCAAATCTTTAGCACTAGGAGGATAAGGAGCCCTTATGCACCACTGGGGTCAAATCTTTAGCAATGGGTGGTTAAGGAGTACCTATCTACAATTGAGGTAAAATCTTTAGCACTAGGAGGATATGGAGCACCTATCTACAATTGAAGTAAAATCTTTAGCACTAGGAGGATATGGAGCACCTATCTATTAATACTAAGAGGTTATGGAGCACTTATCTACAATTGAGGTCAAATCTTTAATGCCAAGAGGTTATGGAGCACCTAGGTAAAACTGAGGTCAAATCTTTAGCAATAGCAGGTTAAGGAGCACCTATCTACAACTGAGGACAAATCTTCAGCACTAGCAGGTTATGGAGCACCTACAGTATTTGCAACACAGGTCAGATCTTTAGCAGTAGAAGGTTAAGGAGCACCAATGTACAAATTTTTAGGGCTAGGTAGTTAAGGAGCACCTACCGGTATCTACAACCGAGGTCAAATCTTTAGCACTAGGAGGTTAAGGAGCACCTATCTACAATTGAGGTCAAATCTTTAGCTCTAGGAGGATATGGAGCACCTATCTATTAATACTAAGAGGTTATGGAGTACCTCGGTACAACCGAGGCCAAATCTTTAGTACCAGGAAATTAAAGAGAACAAATATACAACCAAGGTCAAATCTTTAGCGCTAAGAAGTGAAGAATCACCTATGTACAACTGAGGTCAAATCTTTAGCACTAGGAGGTTAAGGAGCACCTATCTACAATTGAGGTCAAATCTTTAGCTCTAGGAGGATATGGAGCACCTATCTATTAATACTAAGAGGTTATGGAGTACCTCGGTACAACCGAGGCCAAATCTTTAGTACCAGGAAATTAAAGAGAACAAATATACAACCAAGGTCAAATCTTTAGCGCTAAGAAGTGAAGAATCACCTATCTACAACTGAGGTCAAATCTTTAGGACTAGGAGGATAAGGAGCCCTTATGTGCCACTGGGGTCAAATCTTTAGCAATAGGTAGTTAAGGAGCACCTATCTACAATTGAGGTAAAATCTTTAGCACTAGGACGATATGGAGCACCTATCTACAATTGAGGTCAAATCTTTAGGACTAGGAGGATAAGGAGCCCTTATGTGCCACTGGGGTCAAATCTTTAGCAATAGGTAGTTAAGGAGCACCTATCTACAATTGAGGTAAAATCTTTAGCACTAGGACGATATGGAGCACCTATCTACAATTGAGGTCAAATCTTTAATGCTAAGAGGTTATGGAGCACCTAGGTACAACTGAGGTCAAATCTAAAGCAATAGCAGGTTAAGGAGCACTTATCTACAACTGAGGACAAATCTTCAGCACTAGCAGGTTATGGAGCACCTACAGTATGTGCAACTCAGGTCAGTTCTTTAGCAGTAGGAGGTTAAGGAGCACCAATATACAATGCGGGTCAAATTTTTAGGGCTAGGTACTTAAAGGAGCACCTATCTACAACTGAGGTCAAATCTTTAGTACTAAGAGGTTAAGGAGCACTTGTATAAAAGACTGAGGTCAAATCCTTAGCACTAGGAGGATATGGAGCGCCTATGTACAACAGAGGTCAATTATTTAGTGCTAGGAGGTTATGGAGCATTAATGTACAACGGTGGTTGAATTTTAGCACTAGGAGGTTAAGAAGCATCAATATACAACTGAGGTCAAATCTCTATCACTAGCATGTTATGGAGCACTTATGTACAACTGAGGTCAAATCTTTAGTGCTAGGATGATATGGAGCACCTATCTATTAATACTAAGAGGTTAGTATCTCACAGATCTAGCAAACAATGATTAAAATTCAGCAGCAGGAAATGTGATTCCATAGTCTTCTTATTAAAAGTTTCTTTATTCTTGCAACATCTTTTTTTTTTTTGCACCCCATTTTCACTCTACAATGAACGCGTGATTTTTTTTTTTTCTGACCCACATCCAAAAAGAAATTTAATTTTGTGTACAGGGAGAAATCACATTAACCACTTGTGCCTAAATAGGCGTAGAAAAAAACAAAACGCAATTATGGGACAAACTACATTTACTCAGAAAACTGTCAGTGACTTGTGACTTGCAAATGAAGCGATTAGATTTACTTGCTTCTGTACAGAAATCTTCTGCGTCCAAATCGAGGTCCTTCTCCGAGAATAGTTACATGGTAATGAGGCGTTGGAAGCGTTCGATCCGCCATCTTTCAAGAAAAACAATAACCTGCACGCGGTGCTCGGCAGCAGCAATCACAGGGAATTGTTTCACGAGTTGCTCATCGTGTCGCCTAATAAAGAAGTTACTACAAAGGGAACGTAGAACGTATTTTCAGAGAGCGCGCAATTAGTTATTGTTGTAAGCCTTTACCCAATGATCGCTTTTGACTTTCACTTTGGCTGCGGTTCCTCCCTGCGCTGATTGTCTACACAGTACATCAGGGAAGGTGCTGAGACAAGAATAAGGCTCCATACCAAAAACTGCACTTTTAAGGGCATTTAACTTTTTTTTTTTATGTAGGTGGGGGGGCTTTTTTTTCTAAATTCCAGCTCCCCTATGTACCAAAATAACATTAATGTAACAATGCAATCAGTGATCACCGTTCTCACGAAATACACAGGCATCAATATTTTTTTCTACCTTTCCTTCATATGGCATAGATTGTTCATTTGGCAGAGTGTGCAGCAGATGATCGATCAGATAACAGCCTATGTGGAGCAGAGCAGTAGTATTGAAAACAGGAGTAGTATATCCTGAGTTCTGTAAAGCTCACTATACTCTATACCAGTGTTTCTCAATCTTTTTTCAGTGAAGACACCCTTTAAAATGATGCACAATCTTGGGACACACCAGCCTAATAGTAGTTTGTGCAGTATGGTAGTGGCAGGGTGGTAGGTGAGTAGTATGTGGTGGCAGGACAGTCAGTGAGCAGTACGTGGTGGCAGGGCGGTCAGTAAGCAGTATGTGGTGGCAGAATAGGGATAAGGCAGTATGTAGTAGTATTATGGTCAATGAACAGTATGTAGTGGCAATGAGCAGTAAGCGGTGGCAAGGTGGTCAAGGAGCAGTATGCAATGGCAGGGCGGTCAGAGCAGTATGCAGTGGCAGGACGGTTAGGCAGCAGTATGAGGCGGCAGGGCGCTCAGGGAGCAGTATGCGGCGGCAGGGCGGTCAAGGAGCAGTATGCAATGGCAGGGCGGTCAGGGAGCAGTATGCAGTGGCAGGACGGTTAGGCAGCAGTATGAGGCGGCAGGGCGCTCAGGGAGCAGTATGCGGCGGCAGGGCGGTCAGTGTGCAGTATGCAATGGCAGGGCAGTCAGTGAGCAGTATGCGGTGGCAGGGCGGTCAGTGAGCAGACACAATTCCTACTGAGGAAACCTCTCCCCATCAGCCACTTACTGCACGGCTGCAGATAGAGGTGCCGGGCTGTTATTTCTGCCCTACCTCCTGCCCTGTCCTCAGCTTCTGAATGAAGTGGCCACCTGTGTGAGGAAGGGAGGAGGTCGCCACACCCCCGGTCCCAACTACCACTTCCAGCTGACAAAAGCTGCTAAGCACGGCACCCCCTGGCTTGTGCACGGGGCACAGGGAAGGAGATATCCAAGAGCTCAAGGGGACAACCTGCACTCTGTGGGAAGGAGAGAGTAACAGGCAGCTCCTGCCAGGCCCCCCTACTGACACTTACCCCCCACTGGTAGCCTTGGAGGCAGGTGAGGGTAAACCAAGGACACTGTGCTGGTATCTGACATGCTCTTTAGCAATCAATTACATCATCGGTTAGTAGGACACAGGTGGAAAGCCCAGCAAAGGCATGGCTCAAGCTACCTAACCTACGTGTCAACCTTTGCTGGTACACTTTTTAGCCATTTTGCTACAGCACCCCTGAAGAGCCTAGATGGCACCCCAAGATGAAGCGGCACACCAATTGGAAAAAAAAAAACTGGGCTAAAGCACTATTTGTAGCCCCTGAAAGGAGCAATCTTCCTGTCTGATAGTGACCGCTCAAATTCCGCCTTTTTGTTTTCCCTCTCGCCACACAAACAGTTAGAATCTGTGATGGGAAATTAAGCGAGTCACCGACATCTCCGCAGGCTTCACTCAGGTGCCCGCTGGCTGTTTACACACCTGGGGCACTTACAGGCTACTAATTTCCTCGTCACCCCATTCAGCTGTGTAAATTGACCCCAGCAATATAGAGACCTATATATGGCGGATGGAAGACTTGAGACGCCGTGTTACAGCCAGATAAGCTCTGATAAGATAACGCCAGACAAATGTTTCTGCTGACTCACGAACTGGCACAGTGCTCGGTGCGCACGCCAAAATGAGTCACCAAAACTACTCATTACAAATACATAGCCACCGGAGGCGGTCACCACAGCATCTGCCTTTAAACTAACTGGATAACATCTACTTTGTTAAAGTACTATGTATCTATTAGAGCAGGGGTCTCTAAACTTTCAAAAACAAAAAGGGCCAGTTTACTGTCCTCCAGACTTAAGGGGGCTGGGCTGTAGCCAGTGGGAGTAGAAAATGAGAAAATGCACCGGCATTGGTGTCAGTGGGAGGAATAGTGCGCCATCATTGGTATCAATGGAAAGAATAGTGCCCCCTCATTGGTATCAATGGAAGGAATAGTGCCCCATCATTGGTATCAATGGAAGGAATAGTGCCCCCTCATTGGTATCAATGGAAGGAATAGTGCCCCCTCATTGGTATCAATGGAAGGAATAGTGCCCCCTCATTGTTATCAATGGAAGGAATAGTGTACCATCATTGGTATCAATGGAAGGAATAGTGCCCCATCATTGGTATCAATGGAATGAATAGTGCCCCATCTGACTACAATACAATAAACTGACACAGTGGACTTATTTATTATTGTATTTGTCGAGTGTCTTACCCATTTATATACACCTGTTTATCATAACATTCTGATCACTGACAGGTAAAGTGAATAGCATTGATTATCTGATTACGATGACATCTGAAAGTGGGTGCGATATATTAGGTAGCAAGTGAACACGTTGTCTCTGAAGTTGGTGTGATGAAAGCAGAAACAATGGACAAGTAATGATCTGAGTGACTTTGGCAATGGCCAAATTATAATGTACAAGCAACTGGGTCAGAGCAACCCCCAAAACTGCAGCTCTTGTGGAATGTTCTGCAGTGGTCAGGATCGACCAAAAAGTGGTCCAAGGGAGGGAAATTGGCCAACCGGCGACACAGTCATGGGCGACCAAGGATAATTAATGTAGATGGGGGAGGAAATCTCATTGATGGAGGGGGAAGCAAAGGCTTATTGTTGGAAGAGTGGGGGGGCTCACTGGTGGAGGTGGGGAGGGAAGGCTCACTGGTGGAGGTGGGGAGGGAAGGCTCACTGGTGGAGGTGGGGAGGGAAGGCTCACTGATGGAGGTGGGGAGGGAAGGCTCACTGATGGAGGTGGGGAGGGAAGGCTCACTGATGGAGGTGGGGAGGGAAGGCTCACTGATGGAGGTGGGGAGGGAAGGCTCACTAATGGAGGTGGGGAGGGAAGGCTCACTGGTGGAGGTGGGAAGGAAGGCTCATTGATGAGTGTGGAGAGGGAAAGATCATTGATGGAGGTCGGGAGAGATCGCTCATTGGTGGAGGTGGGGAGGGAAGGCTCACTGGTGGAGGTGGGGAGGGAAGGCTCACTGGTGGAGGTGGGGAGGGAAGGCTCACTGGTGGAGGTGGCGAGGGAAGGCTCACTGGTGGAGGTGGCGAGGGAAGGCTCACTGGTGGAGGTGGCGAGGGAAGGCTCACTGGTGGAGGTGGGGAGGGAAGGCTCACTGGTGGAGGTGGGGAGGGAAGGCTCACTGGTGGAGGTGGGGAGGGAAGGCTCACTGGTGGAGGTGGGGAGGGAAGGCTCACTGGTGGAGGTGGGGAGGGAAGGCTCACTGATGGAGGTGGGGAGGGAAGGCTCACTGATGGAGGTGGGAAGGAAGGCTCATTGATGAGTGTGGAGAGGGAAAGATCATTGATGGAGGTCGGGAGAGATTGCTCATTGGTGGAGGTGGGGAGGGAAGGCTCACTGGTGGAGGTGGGGAGGGAAGGCTCACTGGTGGAGGTGGGGAGGGAAGGCTCACTGGTGGAGGTGGGGAGGGAAGGCTCACTGGTGGAGGTGGGGAGGGAAGGCTCACTGATGGAGGTGGGGAGGGAAGGCTCACTGATGGAGGTGGGGAGGGAAGGCTCACTGATGGAGGTGGGGAGGGAAGGCTCACTGATGGAGGTGGGAAGGAAGGCTCATTGATGAGTGTGGAGAGGGAAAGATCATTGATGGAGGTCGGGAGAGATTGCTCATTGGTGGAGGTGGGGAGGGAAGGCTCACTGGTGGAGGTGGCGAGGGAAGGCTCACTGGTGGAGGTGGCGAGGGAAGGCTCACTGGTGGAGGTGGGGAGGGAAGGCTCACTGGTGGAGGTGGGGAGGGAAGGCTCACTGGTGGAGGTGGGGAGGGAAGGCTCACTGGTGGAGGTGGGGAGGGAAGGCTCACTGATGGAGGTGGGGAGGGAAGGCTCACTGATGGAGGTGGGGAGGGAAGGCTCACTGATGGAGGTGGGAAGGAAGGCTCATTGATGAGTGTGGAGAGGGAAAGATCATTGATGGAGGTCGGGAGAGATTGCTCATTGGTGGAGGTGGGGAGGAAAGGCTCACTGGTGGAGGTGGGGAGGGAAGGCTCACTGGTGGAGGTGGCGAGGGAAGGCTCACTGGTGGAGGTGGCGAGGGAAGGCTCACTGGTGGAGGTGGGGAGGGAAGGCTCACTGGTGGAGGTGGGGAGGGAAGGCTCACTGGTGGAGGTGGGGAGGGAAGGCTCACTGGTGGAGGTGGGGAGGGAAGGCTCACTGGTGGAGGTGGGGAGGGAAGGCTCACTGATGGAGGTGGGAAGGAAGGCTCATTGATGAGTGTGGAGAGGGAAAGATCATTGATGGAGGTCGGGAGAGATTGCTCATTGGTGGAGGTGGGGAGGGAAGGCTCACTGGTGGAGGTGGGGAGGGAAGGCTCACTGGTGGAGGTGGGGAGGGAAGGCTCACTGGTGGAGGTGGGGAGGGAAAGATCATTGATGGAGGTCGGGAGAGATCGCTCATTGATGGAGGTGGGGAGGGAGGTGCAGAGGGAAGGCTCTTTGAGGGAGGTGGGGGCCTCAGTAATGGAGGTAAGGGGGGATCTGTGATGGAGGTGGGGGGGCTCATTGATGGAGGCGAGTGGGAACATATCCCTTAAAACGCATGTCGAACACAAGATCTACGGGCTGAATCCAGTCCGCCATGCCATTTCATGTGGCCCTCACACCCCTCCTGCAGCTGTGGCACCCCCCTTGTTTCCTCCGCACCCACCTTATCTCAGCAGTTGGCAGGAGTGAGGACAGAACTCCTCCTACAGATCCATCACCTCTCTGTACAGTACCCCCTGGTCTCCACCTCCTCTGGTCTGAGCATTCAACAGATACAACAGGCCCTTTGAGGGAAACCATAGTGCTAATGTGACCTGCAATGAAATTGATTTAACGCCCCTGATTTGAAAGGTAAAACAACTTCCAAACATGGATTTCATCTTTGTATTCAGCTGTTTACGGGGAGATTGTCTTTTATGAAATGCAATGTTATAAAATGGCAGAGTGCAAAGCAAACAGGGGCAGTCTTCCCTCTATAGTGACTTTTGCCTTATTTATGCAGGAAATGGGAAGAGAGGAAGAAATGTTAGAAAATAACATTGTATACAACAACGTGGATATAACAAAAGCTGAGCCGAGCCTGCTCTTGTGTATAAAGCCCTTTATCGGGAAATCTGAAATACGCAATCCAGCTGTCTCATCCGTTCATATTATGGAGAGGCAAAGGTCTGTCAATGCAATAAGGGATCATATATAATTGATCCGGCTATGGAAGGATAAGTAAAAGTATTGTTTTGCAGGCTGTACAAATTTGTGAAAAGATCTGAAATATTTATTTCATGGAAAGGTTAAAAAACACGGGTTTATAGCTAGCTGTAACAAAATAATTTCTAAACCAGAAGAAGACAAAACCAAAACCATTAAAAAAACGCCAACAATGACCACTATATGGTCAAAATTGGACATTTTACCATCGAACAGATATGGCATGAGTGTGCTCCTGTGTACAAAGCCAGCTCCATAAAGACATGGTTTGACCACTTTGGTGTGGAGGAACTCAAGTATACGATGCAGAGCCCTGACCTCAACCCGAACACCTGAACACCTTTTGAATGAACTGGAATGCCTTCTTATCCAACATCAATACTGACCTCACAAAGGGATACAAATTCCCATGGACACCCTACACAATCTTGTGTAAAGTCTTTCCAGAAGAGCAGAGTGACCTTGACCCTACTGAACATCTCTGGGATGAATTGGACCACCAGTTGTGAGTCAGATCTCCTCATCCAACATTAGTACCTAACCTCACAAATGGGCACAAATTTCCACAGACACCCTACAAAATCTACTTTTCCCAGAACAGTGGATGATGTTATAGCTACAAAAGGGGAAGCTTCACATGGTCATGGAGGTATGGGGGAAACTCCATTTCAGTTTTGGTTTTGGAATGGGATATCCAATAAGCTCATATAGATGTTATGGGTGTAGGATCTCAAACCCTGACCTCAACCCTACTGAACACATTTTGGATGAATTGAAACATGATTGTGAGCCAGGTCTTCTCAACCAACATCAGTACTAACCTCACAAATGGACACAAATTCCCATGGACACACTCAGAAATCTTGTAGAAAGTCTTCCCAAAAGAGCAGAGTGACCTCTACCCTACAGAACGCCTTTGGGTTGCCAATTGTGAGCCAGGTATGCTCAACTAACAGTACCTAACCTCACAAATGGGCACAAATTTCCACAGACACCCTACAAAATCTATACCTCCAAGAAGAGTGGATGAGGTTCTAGATAGGGGCAGCTCCATCTTAATGACTATGAAGGTAGAGGGGCAACTTCATATTATTTGCCTTGGTTTTAGAGTGGGATGTCCAATAAGTTCATATAGGTGTTATAGGTGTAGGATCTCAAACCCTGACCTCAACCCTACTGAACACCTTTTGGATGAATTGAAACATGATTGTGAGCCAGGTCTTCTGAACCAACATCAGTACTAACATCACAAATGGACACAAATTCCCATTCAGAAATCTTGTAGAAAGTCTTCCCAAAAGAGCAGAGTGACCTCTACCCTACAGAACGCCTTTGGGTTGCCTTGGAATGCCAATTGTGAGCCAGTTCTTCTCAACCAACAGTACCTAACCTCACAAATGGGCACAAATTCCCACAGACACCCTACAAAATCTATACCTCCAAGAAGAGTGGATGAGGTTCTAGATAGGGGCAGCTCCATATTAATGACTATGGAGGTAGGAGGGACAACTTCATATTATTTGCCTTGGTTTTAGAGTGGGATGTCCAACGAGTTCATATAGGTGTAGGAACTCAAGTGTCCTGAACTGAGCCCTAACCTCAACCCTACTGAATGCCTTTGGTATTGTGAGCTAGACCATCTCGTCCAACACCATCACCTGACCTCACAAATAGGCACACATTTCCAAAGACACGCTCCAAAATCTTGCGGAAAGCCTTCCCTGAAGAGTGGAGGCTATCACAGCTGCAAAGGTGACTCTATACTAATGCCCATGGCTCTGGAATGAGATGCCCAGCAAGCTCACATTGCTGTGATGGTCAGTTGTCCACAAACTTTCCCATGTAAAGTATCTGGCAAGCTTCATCTTCTATATGGAGAATTTTGAAATGTTAATTTCCCCCTATGTAAGTCTATCAGTCGGTCAGTCGTGACTGACAAGAAACAATACACTTTTTATGATTGAGAATTTCTCAGCAGCTGGTAATCATTTTCCAATTCATCTCAAGCAATGGGTGCTATGCTCTATAGGTAAGGCCAGCGTTTGTATTTAATACACTGCAGGAAAAAGGGGGTGTTCCAAAAAAAGAAACATTGCGGGGTGGGCATCTTTCAGTGTCTGTTTTAGCCTCATCTGATAGCGTTGTAACTTACTTTATGAAAGGTTTGCTTGGAAGTTATACAACTGATTCGTGCTGAGAAAATTGTCATTTTGTGTTTTAAATGTGACGGCTGGAGGTATAGAATCTTCTGAATTTCAGCACGGGAGATCCTCCAGTCAAGTGTTTAACTTGGTAGCCATCATTCCATCATTACAAAAAGGAAGTGCAGAGAGCTTGTCCGGAGAGGAGCCAACAAAGGACCCTTCACAATGGAATCACAATAGATTTGTAGCGTCATTGTCTCCGCCATTGTTGCACCGCTCACACAGGTCCCTCCCAGTGTGCGGTTTTCATTTTCAAATCTCTTTTTTTACAGGAACACATTTCCTCATATAACAAGTCACCCAATATTCTGCTGCGAAGAAAAGACCCCGGACCAGACCGAAAAGCCATCAGAAAGAGAGAGCTTTCCTTTTATTTTTCTGCTTAAATGGAAAGCACAGTGTATTTTTAGGAACTATATACACTATATGACTAAAGGTATATGAAAAACCCCCTAAAAGATGAAGTTCAGGCATTTCCAGTGAAGGGTACGGTTATTGTCACAACATGACATTGTGGACAAATGTGCTTTTCCAACCTTGCAGTAATAGTTTGTACAAAGCTAGCTCCATAAAGACATGGTGTGACCAGTTTGGTGTGGAGGAACTCTAGTGTCCTGTACAGAGCCCTGACCTCAACCCTACTGAGGGCCTTTGGAATGAACTGGAACACCGACTGTGAGCCGGGTCCTCTCATCCAACATCAGTATTGGACTTCAACCCTGCTTAACACGTGTGGGATGAACTACGATTGAAAGCCAGGTCCTCTCATCCAACTTCAGTTCTGGTTCAAAACAACCCTACCATTATTGGTAGTAAAGCACACATCTAAGAGTCCAAGAAAGGGCCATCCAACTTTGAGCTGTATGGTCCCAACTCCAAATTATTGAGTTTAGCAAAAAAATATATGGTTTGACCAGTCTGGTGTGGCGGAACAGTTTGTATAAAGCTAGCTCCATAAAGACATGGTGTGACCAGTTTGGTGTGGAGGAACTCAAGTGTCCTGCACAGAACCCTGACCTCAACCCTACTGAACACCTTTGGAATGAGCTGGAAAGCTGATGGTGAGTCAGGTCTTCTCAGCCAACATCAGTATCTAACCTGAAACCTACTGAACACGAAAGGTATTAATAAGAATGCCAACTGGGAACTAGGTCTTCTCATCCAACATTAGTACCTGACCTCACTAATGGGCACCAATTCATACAGACAACCTCCAAAATCTTGTGGAAAGCCTTTGTAGAACAGTGGAGGATGTTATAGCAACAAAAAAGGGACCAACTACATATCAATAGCCATGGTTTTGGAAAGGGGTGTCCAACCTGCTGATCTACACTATAGGTCCAAAAATTTGTGAACACCTATATGAGCTTGTCGGACATCCCACTCCAAAACCATGGCCAATAATATGGCCTTGGTCTCCCCTTTGCACCCATAACAGCCCCCACTATTAGGCTTACAACTATCCCCTAGTTGTGCTTCTATATTATCATTCTATCCCTTGCGTGCTTCAAAACTGCTTTTGGTTGGTCAGCCTGTCGACATTTTAGTAGACTTTTGTTAAAAGCGGTTGTATACCCCGCTTTCACATTTTTACCTACAGGTAAGCCTATAATGAGGCTTACCTGTAGGTAAAATGAATATCTCCTAAGCCTGTATGGTTTAGGAGATATTCACCTTGAATGCAGCCGCTGACGTCAACGGCACATACGCTCTGAAAGTCCGGCGGATGCTGCCCGAAATTCAGAGCTCCTTTGCGGAAAGAGGACTGCATGCATGCGTCATCACGGCTCCAGCCACTCGGCTCCTTCAGGGGTGACTGGGAGGAGATGCCGTCGCTTCGTTCGAGGGTAAGAATTTCACAATGAGCTAGTATGCGCTGCATACTAGCTCAATATGCCTTTGCGTTACAGGTTTTTTTTGGGGGGGGTTTTTTCCAGCATACAACCGCTTTAAGCCAACACCTGGTGGGGGGAATGGAAGCCTGCAAGAGGTTGGAGACTTGATGACTCCATCATAGATTCATGTGACCAGGCGACACCAAAAGTGCACAACTGAAAGACCGTTGTCACGATATGTAATAGGAAGAGAAATAACAAGGGTTTACATGGGAGGATAACCAGGGAATATTTTACTCATTTAACCACGTCAGCCCCGGACCATTTTGCTGGTCAAAGACCAGACCACTTTTTGCGATTCGGCACTGCGTCGCTTTAACTGACAATTGCGCAGTCATGCGACATGGCTCCCAAACAAAATTGATGTCCTTTTTTTCCCACAAATAGAGCTTTCTTTTGACGGTATTTGATCACCTCTGCGGTTTTTATTTTTTGCGCTATAAACAAAAATAGAGCAACCATTTTGAAAAAAAAACGCATTATTTTTTACTTTTTGTTATAATAAATAACCCCCAAAAATATATAAAAAAAAAAAAAAATTTCCCCTCAGTTTAGGCCGATACGTATTCTTCTACATATTTTTGGTAAAAAAAAAAAAAAAAAACGCAATAAGTGATTGATTGGTTTGCGCAAAAGTTATAGCGTTTACAAAATAGGGGATCGTTTTATGGCATTTTTATTAATATTTTTTTTTTTTTTTACTAGTAATGACGGCGATCAGCGATTTTTATTGTGACTGCAACATTATGGCGGACACATCGGACATTTTTTACACATTTTTGGGACCATTGTCATTTATATAGCAATCAGTGCTATATAAATGCAGTGATTCCTGTGTAAATTACACTGGCAGTGAAAGGGTTAACCAGTGGGTGGCAGTGTAAGGGTTAAGTGTTCCTAGGGATGTGTTACTAACTGTTGGGGGCTGGACTTTCATTTAGTGAACACTGATCTCTGCTCCAATCGAATGGAGTAGAGATCAGCGTCACTAGTTCCTAGGCAGAACGGGGAAATGCTGTTTACAACGGCATTTCTCAGTTCAGCCTTCCTGTGAGACGATCGTGGGTATGCCCGCGGTGATCGAGTCCGCGGGAGTCCCGACCGGCACGCTAGCGCGCCGCCGGCAGTGCGCTCGCGATGGCAGGGCGGCATTAAAGATTGGACGTACCTGTACGCCAATATGCCTGCCCGTGCCATTCTGCCGACGTACATCCGCATGCGCCGGTCGGGAACCGGTTAAACCCTCATAGGAGATTATTGGTTGGCTTCACATACGGTTAGGAGGTCAACATCCCAATAATCACCTATGAGTATCTTCTCACCCGACTTTCTCTTTAAGATCCTGCTGAAAGTCATCACTATTCCTCTAGCATATCAGTAATTACAAAGTATATCAAGAATGATTCCATTTTACACGGAGAATGCTCCATTCTTCCGCTAAACGACTCTTTATTTTGGAAATGGTGTTCACAAATCCCTGTTTGGCTTTATCAATTTTTATTTTTTTTTATTTTTTCTTTGTGTCTTTGAGTATGAATTTCTCCAGAGGCAATCGCACAATCAAGTCATTGTTACATGAAAATATAACTAATTTCACAGCTAAGCAGAAGCGAGAGCTGTTCCTGGCAAAGGCTGGAGCCTGATAACAGACGGGAATTTTGGCAATCGAGTCAGTAACCTGGCTACACCAACCGCGCTTTACCAACCAGAGAACCAGAACAATGACACTGGGAAGGGCTTGGCAAAATAATTTTGGACTAACAGCTTCAAGCGCTGATATGATTTATTAACAGTATTAAGTGTATCAATAGCCAAAACTTTTAATTTTTAAGTTTTGGATAGAGCAGGAGGCGTTAAAACCCTTGTGCAGTTATTTGTGTACCATTGGTACCATGATGTGTACCGTTGGGGAAATTTCTCTTTAGAAACATAGGCAAATAGCCGTAGGAAAAACTTGTTCAGTCATTCATTTCATATTAGAAAATACTGATTTCTGCCATTTTCCCCCATTTAATAAATGAAGGTAACTGTGGCTTGTGCAGAGGTGCAGAATCCAGAAGAAATCTTCCATTAGCCTGGCTTTAGAGAATAGCTAAAACTGAACAATGATTTCTGATTGGCTGCGGGACTCTTGATATTTGCACTATTTAATTAGATTAGTCTTTTATGCTGTGACCAGCGAAAATTTATTTGCAGATGCCCAAGAGCTGTCAATCATCTCTCGGTGCCGGCTCTCCAGAGCTTAAATAGATTCTTGCAGGCACATTCGTGACAGTAATCACTTTTTGGAGAAGGGGAGGATTTGATTTCATGCAGGGCAATCTGAAGTCCATCTCAAGAGGCTGCCGGCAGGAGAAGAGCCCTCTATTCATGGCCAAATCCAATCAACGCATGGTAATGGCCAGAGGAGAAGATGGCAGAAAAGAAAGAATGATAAAAAGCAGACTAAAGAGCTGAAATAGAGACTAAAGAGGAGAGAAATAGAGCGCACGTAGAAGAGATTAGCGGGAGTGCGGAGGAGAGAACGAGGAAGAGCAGAGGAGAGAACGAGGAGGAGCGGAGGAGAGAACCAGGAGGAGCGGAGGAGAGAACCAGGAGGAGCGAACGAGGAGGAGCGGAGGAGAGAACGAGGAGGAGCGGAGGAGAGAACGAGGAAGAGCGGAGGAGAGAACGAGGAAGAGCGGAGGAGAGAACGAGGAAGAGCGGAGGAGAGAACGAGGAAGAGCGGAGGAGAGAACGAGGAAGAGCGGAGGAGAGAACGAGGAAGAGCGGAGGAGAGAACGAGGAAGAGCGGAGGAGAGAACGAGGAAGAGCGGAGGAGAGAACGAGGAGGAGCGGAGGAGAGAACGAGGAAGAGCGGAGGAGAGAACGAGGGAGAGCGGAGGAGAGAAAGTGGGAGAGGCGAGAAGAGGGAGAGGGGAGAAGAGAAAAAGGGAGGGCCGAGGAGAGAAAGAGGGAGGGCCGAGGAGAGAAAGAGGGAGGGCAGTGGAGAGAAAGAGGGAGGGCAAGAGTCCAAAGAGAGAGAAGGGGAAAAAAAAGAGCAGAAGGGAGAACCAAAGTGAGAGAAGGAGAGCCAAGGAGAAAAAAGGAGGAAGAGCCAATGAGAGAGAGAGAGAGAATGAGAGAGAGATAGAGATAGAGATAGAGAGAGAGAGAGCCAAGGAGAGAAAGAAGGAAAACTATGGCGAAAAAGAAGGAAAACCTAGGAGAGAAAGAAGGCAAGCCGAGGAGAGAAAAGAAGAGCCAAAGAGAGACGACGGGCAGACAAGAGAAAGAGGAATAGTGAAAGAAGGAGATCCAAGGAAAGAAAGGAGGCGAGAAAGAAGGAGATCCAAGGACAGAAAGGAGGAGAGAAAGAAGGAAAGCCGAGGAGAGAAAGAAAGAGCTGAGGAGAGAAAGAAAGAGCTGAGGAGAGAAAGAAGGAGAGGAAGAGCCAAAGAGTGAAAGAAGGAGATCTGAGGACAGAAAGCAGGACGGCCGAGGAGAGAAAGAAGGGGAGCCGAGGAGAGAAAGAAGGGGAGCCGAGCAGAGAAAGAAATAGCCTAGGAGAGAAAGAAGGAGAGCCGAGGAGAGAAAGAAGGAGAGCCGAGGAGAGAAAGAGGGAAAAGCCAAGGAAAGAAAGAGGGAGAGCCGAGGAGAGAAAGAGGGAGAGCCGAGGAGAGAAAGAGGGAGAGCCGAGGAGAGAAAAAGAGGGAGAGCCGAGGAGAGAAAAAGAGGGAGAGCCAAGGAGAGAAAAAGAGGGAGAGCCAAGGAGAGAAAGAAGGAAAACTGAGGCGAAAAAAAAGGAGAACCTAGGAGAGAAAGAAGGCAAGCCGAGGAGAGAAAAGGAGAGCCAAAGAGAGAGGGAGGGCAGACAAGAGAAAGAGGACGAGCCTAAGAGTGAAAGGAGATCCGAGGAGAGAAAGGAGGAGAGAAAGAAGGAAAGCCGAAGAGAGAAAGAAGGAAAGCCGAGGAGAGAAAAAGAGCCGAGGAGAGAAATAAAGAGCCAAAGAGAGAAAGAAGGAGAGCCAAAGAGAGAAAGAAGGAGAGCCAAAGAGAGAAAGAAGGAGAGCCGAGGAGAGAAAGAAGGAGAGCCGAGGAGAGAAAGAAGGAGAGCCGAGGAGAGAAATAAAGAGCCGAGGAGAGAAATAAAGAGCCGAGGAGAGAAATAAAGAGCCGAGGAGAGAAAGAAGGAGAGCCAAGAGAGAAAGAAGGAGAGCCGAGGAGAGAAATAAAGAGCCGAGGAGAGAAATAAAGAGCCAAGGAGAGAAATAAAGAGCCAAGGAGAGAAATAAAGAGCCGAGGAGAGAAATAAAGAGCCGAGGAGAGAAATAAAGATCCGAGGAGAGAAAGAGGGAGAGCCGAGGAGAGAAAGAGGGAGAGCCGAGGAGAGAAAGAGGGAGAGCCGAGGAGAGAAAGAGGGAGAGCCGAGGAGAGAAAGAGGGAGAGCCGAGGAGAGAAAGAGGGAGAGCCGAGGAGAGAAAGAAAGAGCCGAGGAGAGAAAGAAAGAGCCGAGGAGAGAAAGAAAGAGCCGAGGAGAGAAAGAAAGAGCCGAGGAGAGAAAGAAGGAGAGCCGAGGAGAGAAAGAAAGAGAGCCGAGGAGAGAAAGAAAGAGCCAAGGAAAGAAAGAGGGAGAGCCGAGAAGTGAAAGAAAGAGCCAAGGAGAGAAAGGGGGAGAGCCGATGAGAGAAAGAAAGAGCTAGGGAGAGAAAGCCGAGGAGAGAAAGAGGGAGAGCCGAGTTGAAAAAGAGGTATAGCTGAGGACAGAAATGGGGAGAGCCTAGGAGAGAGCCTAGGAGAGAGAAGGAAAGTCGAAGAGAAAAAAAAAAAAAAAAGAGCGGAGGAGAGAAAGAGGGAAAGCCAAAGAGAGTAAATGTAAGATTGAGAAAGGAGAGAAGAAAGGAAAATGGAGAGAAAGCAAGAAAAAAATGGAGAAACAGAGATGAGAATCATAATGATGATTGACAGATGAAATATGAGAACTCCAGAACAGCAATAAAGATTCATGGAAGAGAAGAGTAATAAAATAGGTGGGTAGAACTATGAAACGGATATCTCCAGGACCTGACGCACAATCAGCCATATACAAGACACACCGCAATTTATTGTGTGCGTAGCAGACTCTGGATACATATAGCAAATGGATCTGTTCCAGCTTTGCTCCCTGAATTCTAGGAATAGTGCAGATGTTCTGTGTACTGTGCAGTGAATTATCTATATTTATATAAAGTGTATCAGGAGATTGGCATGAGGCAATACAGGAACTGGACCCCTAAATAGCAACTCCAGCAATAAAAAAAAAGACAATTTTATTTTCAAACATTTCCAAAACCTGACGGCAACATTTTAATTTTAAGCAACTTCTGCGGTCCTTATAGAACTACTTTAGCTGCAACAATATGACTATATTGTCAGTGCGGAAAATGTATGATGTGGTTGAGGTTGTACTTTACCTAGTACCAGTACCAGTACCAGAAACATGAGGCTTTCAAAGCTTCACAAACTTTATATAAACCCATCAGGAGATGGGCAGGGATGGAAGGCGACTGTCACTCAACAGCTCTAATTTCAACTAAAAAAACGTAATTTTTATATATACATAAACACAGTATAATTGGATTGGTTTTGAGCAGTACAACTTCTAGTACCTCCTTGATGGTTGATGTGGGCCACAGCCATTGCAATATCCAACTGGTCACTTGTCTTGTTATCACGCAACTGGGGGGTTCAGCAATGAAGGGACAACCAAATTGCAGTGAATTCAAGGATGTTCATGGGAAACTGGGCTTCCTACCCAGCTTAAAAGGTTGGTATCTGTAGTGAGAATTTTCCATGTCTTTGGGGAAAAACCACCACATTAGGGAGATGCATGGTGGGGCTTTTCCATGTTCAGATGCAACGGTGAGTTAAACTGGGCATACACACTATATTACCAAAAGTATTGGTACACCTGCTTTTACACACACATGAACTTGAATGGAGTCTTAGTCCGGAGGGTTCAATATTGAGTTGGCCCCGCCCTTTGCAGCTATTACAGCTTCAACTCTTCTGGGAAGGCCGTCCACAAGGTTTAGGAGTGTGTCTATGGGAATCTTTGAATATTCTTCCAGAAGGGCATTTGTGAGGTCAGGCACTGATGTTGAACGAGAAGGCCTGGCTTGCCAAAGGTGTTCTATCGGGTTGAGGGGAGGTCTCTGTGCAGGCCGGTCAAGTTCCTCCACCCCAAACTCGTTCATCCATGTCTTTATGGAGCTTACTTTGTGCACTGGTCCAAATCATTTGGTGGAGGGAGGATTATGGTGTGGGGTTGTTTTTCAGGGCTTAGGCTTGGCCCCTTAGTTCCAATGAAGGGAACTCACCTCAACCCGATAGAACGCCTTTGGGAAGCCAGGCCTTCTTGTCCAACATCAGTGCCTGACCTCACAAACGCTCTTCTGGAAGAATGGTCAAACATTCCCAAACATTAAACCTTTTGGACGGCCTTCCCAGAAGAGTTGAAGCTGCTATAGCTGGAAAAGGGTGGGCCAACTCAATAGTGTACCCTACGGACTAAGACTGGGATGCCTTGAGGAATACATTAAAATGTTATGCCCGGAGTTCAGCTTTAAAGCCAGCCTTCCTTTTTATTCATTGTATTCTCAGTCTAGTCCACTAAAACACAGATAGCAAGGTTCCATGCATAATTAAAGCACCCCCCCCCCCCTTTCAAATATCTTAGCAACTGATTTGCTAGATTCCCGATGAGCCTTCCACTGTCGGAGTTAATTTGGGCCGCCCGGCTCCTTGCCCAATCCCTTTTGGCGATAAGGAGAATTCAAACTTGTAGCCGAGGCAGCCATCGGAATCAATACTCATCAGGGCTCCTAATTTACAGCGAGCGAGTTCGATCGCAGGCGAGGATCCCGAGAGAGGCGGCAAAAAAGCCTGGTTAACCAGCACGCCGAGCTCACCCCAACTCTACTACCGGGACCCGCTAATGTGCTAATCCCAGCTAATCCGAGCCAGCACACATTCGTAGCCGCAGAACGCCGGTCCGGGTCGCCGAGGGAAACCACCACTGATAAGTGTCCATAGAATATTGTCTGCAGGAAAACAATCAGGTTCTCCTTTGTTTTTGAATATTCACTTATTTTTGCTTCGGTAATTGCACAAACCCTCCCTCCAGGTTCTCATCTTAACACCTTGGCGCCAAGCGCACACATATATGCAGCTTCTCGGGAGCCGGTCCTTGGCGCCGAGCCCCCGCTTATTTGCGTGCAACAGCCCCTCCCTGCGTTCTCCCGCGTAGTGACCAAGCTGCTCATGGAAAGTTCCCAATCGCTGCTTGCTATCCGGATTTTTCCGATCATGTGACCCCTGTGACAGCCAATCCCGGCAGTCACAAGGTCCCAAGCCCCGCCTCATCTCCCAGCATTCCAAACCCCTTAAAGGGCCAACAGGACGCGGCACCAAGAGGGTTAAAGCGGGAGTCCGCCGGGAGTTCCGCCGTTTTTTTTTTTTTAAAAGCCAGCAGCTACAAATACTGCAGCTGCTGACTTTTAAAATAAGGACACTTACCCGCCCAGCGCGCCCGCGATGTCGGCACCCGAAGCCGATCTCTCGATCGTCTCTCGGGTGCTGCCGCTGCCATCTTGGGTATGGGAATCAGGAAGTGGGGCCTTTCGGCTTCATTTCCCGGTTCCCTACTGCGCATGCGCGAGTCGCACTGCGCAATAAGGATGGTCCCCGCTGTCTCTGGGATCTGTGTGTTTCCTAGCAGGCAGCGGGGGACTTTCGGAAAGGGGCGTAGATTCTGCGGAAAGGGGCGTTCCTTTCTGCGGAAAGGGGCGTTCCTTTCTGCAGAATCTACGCTGGAAGTGGGTGCAGATACCTGTCCTGTACAGGTACCTGCACCCCCCTCCCCCCTGAAAGGTGCCAATTGTGGCGCCGGAGGGGGGGAGGATTCCAATGAGCGGAAGGTCCACTTTAGGGTGGACCTCCGCTTTAAAGAGGTAATAAACCCAAAAATGTCATATTGTAGCATTAGATGTGGTGGCTGCATTAGTTTCCTTTTTTTTTTCATATAGTCTCCACCCCCACCCCCCCCCCCCCACCAGTGATCTGGCCAGTAACACACCTCCTGTATTATACTCTGGATGAAAGAGCAACAGAGACACCTATGGGCAGCAGCACTATCAATCTGGGGGAGGGGAGTGTTAGATGGACTAGTACAATGATGGCGAACCTTGGCACCCCAGATGTTTTGGAACTACATTTCCCACGATGCTCCACTACACTGCAGTGTGGTTGAGCATCAAGGGAAATGTAATTCCAAAATATCTGGGGTGCCAAGGTTCCCCATCACCGGACTAGTAGATTTAGATGCACTAACAAAGTAAAACCAAACTCAAGCTCACACTTTGTAAGCAATTATAGTAACAGTTTTTTTTTTTTTATCCCCTTTTGGGATAAGTGTTTTACATAAATAAAACAAATCTGATCATGGTAAGCACCCCTGCCAGTGGTAAATGGTTTGTACAAACCCTCTAAATGCTACATCTGCAGGACAGCTTGTTCTGTTGAAAAATAACAGACTTACTGGCTGGATCACCAGACGTAAAATAGAAATAAAAAGCCTGAAAAAGAAAACGAATGCGGCCATCACATCTAAGAATAGATAAGCTGCAATATCATCAATGTTCCCTGCTGTACTTTACCATTTCAGCCCCGGGCGTATTTGGCCCCTTAATGACCAGTCCACTTTTTGCAATACTGCACTGCGTCGCTTTAACTTACAATTGCGCGGTTGTGCGACTTTTTACCCAAATAAAAATTGATGACATTTTCCCCCCCACAAATAGAGCTTGCTTTTGGTGGTATTTGATCACCCCTGCTTTTTTAATTTGTTGCGCTATAAACAAAAAAAAAGCGACAGTTTTGAAAAAAAAACTATTTTTCTTTTACTTTTTACTATAATACATATCCCAAAAAAATATATAAAAAAAAACAAAATGTATTCATCAGTTTAGGCCGATATATATTCTTCTACATATTTTTGGTAAAAAAAAAAAAAAAAAAAAAAAGAAGACGACGATCCAGAGCTGTTAATACCCAGTGCCGGAACTTCAGCACTAGGAAGAGGACAGGGCATCCCTGCAGTGAATATTTCTACAGAAACCAGCAGGCTGCAGATTGTGCGACGTCCTTCACTACAGGTAAGTCATGTAACTAAAGCTGTAGAGAGACTTTTTTTTTTTTTATAAAGTAAACGTCAGCTTTAAAAAAAATAAAAATAAAATAATGTGTAGGATATCCCGTGCTACCTTGTAGGTATTGATACATGGCTTGTCTTGTGATGGGTGGCTGCATACAACCCAATTGTGCTCCCACGATGTGAATCAAATGCTGAAAGTGTATGTTGTTGCGCCTAACGCCCTTCATCAGGGATATGTATCCCTGATGAAGTCACTCGATACCCCCTGATGAAGTCACGCGATACTCCCCTGATGAAGTCACATGATACCCCCTGATGAAGTCACGTGACCGTGATGACATGCCTAGGGTAGAGTCAGATGACACTGCTGCACACAGGAAGCGAGATTCGGACCTTTGCATTTTTAAATGGACACAGGTAAGGCTGCATTTTTAAATGGGCATAGGTCAAGCTTCATTTTTAATGGACACAGGTCAGGCTGCATTAAATGGGCACAGGTCAGGCTGCATTAAATGGGCACAGGTCAGGCTGCATTTTTAATGGGCACAGGTCAGGTTGCATTTTTAATGGGCACAGGTCAGGCTTCATTTTTAAATGGGCACAGGTCAGGCTTCATTAAATGGGCACAGGTCAGGTTGCATTTTTAATGGACACAGGTCAGGCTGCATTTTTAATGGGCACAGGTCAGGTTGCATTTTTAATGGGCACAGGTCAGGTTGCATTTTTAATGGGCACAGGTCAGGTTGCATTTTTAATGGGCACAGGTCAGGCTGCATTTTTAATGGGCACAGGTCAGGCTGCATTTTTAATGGGCACAGGTCAGGCTGCATTTTTAATGGGCACAGATCAGGCTGCATTTTTAATGGGCACAGGTCAGGTTGCATTTTTAATGGGCACAGGTCAAGCTGCATTTAATTGGCACTGATCAGGCTGCATTCCATGGGCATTGATAAATATTTTAGTACACCATTTGGTTCAGATCATTTTTTTCTTGTTTTCCTCTAAAACCTAGGTGTGTCTTATGGAGCGAAAAATACGGTATATTTGTGTATTGACCAATATTATTTACCAAGGACACAAAGGAGCTAGGTTTCAAATTTTGTTTGCATTTTATAATTTAATAAAAAATTTTTTTTTATTGACACTACCAAGGGCACTAGTCCCAACAACGTTCGCTCTCAGCAAACGTCAGCTTTTAGAAGCTCAATCTGATACAAGAAAAAGGACAATTGGCCAATTTTCAATCTTCAAATCAGGTGCAGCGATGGTGAAGCACCCTTTGTTCTGCGGTGGCATCGCTTCTCAGCACCGCTGGTATGGGATGATCTATCAGGGAAAGTCGTCGGAACCAAACATAAGTTTTCCGGAGATACCAAGTTGCGCACACTTCCCTCGTAGCCTTTTGCGAGTCTCCCCCCCCCCCCACCCCCACCCGGCAGTGAAGGAGTTAAGCAGCATCACGAGATGTGAAGAGGCGTTGGGATCGTTATGGTTGGCGCAGTCTGACTCACAGCTTGTGCCGCTCTCTCGGCTGGCAATACCCAATCTCTCGCAAAGATACGTTTTTTTTTCTCCCCAAATTAAGAGAAGATTCCGAAGCATGAAATGAGCCCTCCAATCTTGCTTTGGGGAAATCTATTCAGCATCGTTAGATCTGTGCGGAGAGCGAGAACACACTAAAACAAGCCCGAGGGTGATGAAGAGAGAAGTTGGCGATGCCTCGGGGAGGAAGGAAAATAAAGAGAAGCCGGAGACGGCGGGAATTGGCTGCTTTATACAACGCTTTCGTTTGAAATTTTGCTGCCCTGAGCAAAAAGTACACAGTGACGCCTTTCCATGCAGATCCACCCATCTTCCCACCGACCACGTTATAGAACAGCAGCGTGATTTAAAAGATCGTTCCACATGCGATTGATATCCTTAGCCAGGTGCAGAGGTTGGTAACAGACTTACTGGCTGGATAACCTGATGAAAACAATCATCCACTGCTTGCTACACTAAAGTGAAACCACCACAAAAAGGCTAAAATTTTGAGGACACCTGACCATACACATACAGCAATGAGCTTGTTGGTCATTCCATTCCGAAACTATGGCCATTAATGAGTTACCACCATCCCGCCCAATGACCATTAACGTGGAGTTCCCACCTTCCCCTCAAAGCCATTATTATTGAGTTCCCACCCTTCCTGGGCTCCATTACCATGAAGTTCCCAGTCTACCTCCATGGCTATTAACATGGGAGTTCCCACCCTAACCTCATAATAAATTAACATATAGTTTCCACTCCCCCCTCCCCCAGTCATCAATAAGGAGTTGCCACTCTTCCCCATGACCATTAATATGGATTTTCCACCCTGCCCACGTGGCCAACATCATAGTTCTCACTTTCCCTCCATATCTAATGATATAGTGTTCCCACCCTCTCCCAAGGCCAATAAATAAGATGTTCCCATTCCATTTTTTTCCCCCCAAGGCCATTAAATATGAAGTCCTCCCCCCCCCACCCAAAAAGTTTCCACTCTGCCCCCATGGCTTATAACAGAGTTCCCACGCTCGCCTCATAATCATTAACATATAGTTCTCACTCTCCCTCCAACTGCCATGACCATGGAATTCCCACCCATCCCAAAGGCCATTACCATGAAGTTCCCGCTCAGCCCCCATGGCTATTGACATGGGGTTCCCATCCTCCTTCCAAGGTCAATAATATGGAGTTCCCTCCCTCTCTCAAGGCTATTAAATAAGAAGTTCCCATTCCCCCCCCCCCCCAATGCCATTACATATGAAGTCCCCCCCACCCCCCCTCCCAAGACCATTATCATGAAGTTTCCACTCTGCCCCCATGGCTTATAACAAAGTTCCCACCCTCCCCTTCTCACTTTCCCTCCAATGGCCATTACCATGAAGTTCCCTCTTTGCCCCAATGGCTAGTGACATAGGGTTCCCATCCTCCTTCCAAAAAATAAGTATTTCCCATTGCCCGCCCCCTCCCCCCGGCCATTAAATATGAAGTCCCCCCCCCCAAGACAATTACCATAAAGTTCCACTCTGCCCCCATGGCTTATAACAGAGTTCCCACCCTCCCCTCCCCTTCTCACTTTCCCTCCAATGGCCATTACCATGGAATTCCCACCCATCCCAAAGGCCATTACCATGAAGTTCCCTCCCTACTCCCATGGCTATTGACATAGGGTTCCTATCCGCCTTCCAAAAAATAAGAATTTCCCATTGGCCCCCCCAGACCATTAAATATGAAGTCCCCCCAAGACAATTACCATGAAGTTTCCACTCTGTCCCCATGGCTTATAACAGAGTTCCCACCTTCCCCTCATAATCATTAACATATAGTTCTCACTCTCCCTCCACTGGTCATTACCATGGAATTCCCAAAGGCCATTACCATGAAGTTCCCACTCTGGCCCCATGGCTATTGACATGGGGTTCCCATCCTCTTTCCAAGGCCATTAAATATGAAGTTCACATTTTTCCCACAAGGCCATTACCATGAAGTTCCCACTCCCCCCTCTGTGGCCTATAATATGGAGTTCCCCCCCCCTCCCCCCCCAAGGACTTTAATATGGGGATCCAACCATTCATTCGAGACACCTGAATGCAATTATCTGAAGGGGTGTCCACATACATTGGGTCATATAATGAATGAGTTTGAAGAGGAATGACCCCTTCTTGGACTCCCAGATGTGTGCTTTACATTCAGAGTTACCAATAATGGTAACGTTTTTCTGATCACGAGTCCTGAGGATAGGACTGATGTTGGATGAGAAGACCTGGCTCATAATTGGCATTCCAATTTATCCCAAAGCTGTTTAGTAGGGTTGAGGTCGGGCCTCAGTGCAAGACACTTGAGATCCTACACCCATCACGCACGTATGAGCTTGTTGGCCATCCCATTCCAGAACCATGGCCATTAATATAGAGGTTTTTTTTTTACTAACTATGTAACTATGTCAGGATACTATTCATGTACATTTTTAGATTGTAAGCTCTTGGGACCCGGGCCCTCTGATTCCTCCTGTATTGCATTGTATTGCAACTGTACTGTCTGCCCTCATTATGTAAAGCGCTGCACAAACTGTTGGCGCTATATAAATCCTGCAAAATAATAATAATAATATAAATTCTGATTAAGAAAAATAATAATAATATAAATGCTGAATAATAATAAATAATTTTTAGATTGTAAGCTCTAATGAGCAGGGCCCTCTGATTCCTCTTGTACCAAATTGTAATGTAACTGTAATGTCTGCCCTTATGTTGTAAAGCGCTGCGCAAACTGTTGGCGCTATATAAAACCTGTATAATGTAATAATAATAATAATAATAATAATATAAATCCTGAATACAATTTTTTATAAGAATAATATCAATTCTGAATAATAAAAATAATGTTATAATATAATAATAATAATGTTATATATTCTGAATAATAAAAAATAATATAAAGCCTGAATAATAATTATAATAATAATATAACATCTGAATAATAAAATAATAATAACATAAATGCTGAATAATAATAAATAATAATAAAAAGAGATTAATAACAATAATATAAATTCTGAATAACAAAAATAATATAAACCCTGAATAATAATAATATAAACGCAGAATAATAATATAAATTCTTAGAAATCAAATTATTAATAAGTATTAATCATAACAAATTCTGAATAATAATGATATTAATTTTAAATAATAAAAATAATAATATAAACCCATAATAACAATAATAATAATGCTAATACAAAATAATAATAGAAGAACTTGTACATTTATGGAAGGCTCTCTATAATGTACCTAAAAAGTTGCCTTTGGAAGTGTCAGTTCTTAGTCCTGGGAGACCTTCATTAAAAATAACCTTTACTTAATAAATTAAAAGGGACTGCCACTGCCGACCTAATTCTGAAAATGCCCTTTGCCTGGCTGTTCCTGCATGGTTTTTCCATGCAGCTAGTGAAGACAGAGACTCTATGGATACTTTGTTGCTCATTCCTGTATTCCCTATGATTTCTCAGCACATAAAGCTCCGTATTTATCTCTCCGCAGTCCTCCATGGCCCGTTTATCTCCAGCGGTTCTCGAATTAGTCGCACAACTTGCAGGGAATAAATTCACCGGTTGTTGCGGACTGGAGATTATAAGTGGCTGGCACCAGCAGATTTCCTTCTCACGGCACCGCCGGCGACTCGTCAGACAAAGAGTTAAAGCGGCACGGCGCGAGCGCGCGGGGAGCTCCGACAACGCTGCGCATGATATATTAAGCAACATGTCATTACTCACAGGAGCATCATTAATTACAGTGTCAGGGCTCCCACTTATCTTATAATTAAAAGACTGCATTACATATTTAATCCCTCCAATCCCCGAGGCGTTTGTCGCGCTCAGCGCCGGGGAAGCGAGCGGATAAGAGAAGGAGAAGAAAGGCGAAGGATTGCGGAAGCCAAGGCGGAAAGTCGGAGCGGATGAGCCGCCGATCGGCGCGTAATCGGGGGGGGGGGGGAGTAAAGACGAGCGCAGCTGGAGGTGCGAGTGCTGGGATAGAAATCCGCGCTCGTCTTATCGCAGCGAAGTGTCGGCAGATCTGCGATTGGCAGGAAGCCGAACTGCGCCAAACCTTCAAACACTTTCAAGTGTATTTAAATGTAATAAGCGGCTCTGATCCGACTCGAATTCGATGGCCATCTGACTAGAACAGGAAAACCCAACTAAATGGTGTTTCTTTCTTCAACCCCTTTAGTCCTCCTTTACACGGGGGGGGGGGGGGGGCAGGAGGGGTGGTAAAATCAGCTGCCATGTTAATGTAAAACCTGTCTCATTTTGCAGGGTTTAATAAATAACATGTTTGTTCTGGGGTTGATCCTGCCAGAAATCCAGTGTTCTTGTAACTTCCTGTTCACTGAACTGAAATCTCATACAGAGATTTCTGCCTTGCAAGTTCTCTTCTGTGAGCTACAGATCACCAGCCTTTTATTTGGGGAAGACTAGGAGGGGGTGTTTATAGTCCACATTGGGAGAGCAGCCTAGAGTGACAACGCTGTTCCTCCATAGATAAAGAACAGTGAGTGAGCGCTGTCACCCTAAGACACTGACACCAAGATAAGGCACTGTTCCTCCCACTGACACCAATGATGGGGCACTATTCCTTCCACTGACACCAATGATGATGGGGCACTATTCCTCCCACTGACACCAATGATGATGGGGCACTATTCCTCCCACTGACACCAATGATGGGGCACTATTCCTCCCACACCACCAATGATGGGGCACTATTCCTGCCACCGACACCAATGATGGGGCGCTATTCCTCCCACTGACACCAATGATGATGGGGTACTATTCCTCCCACAACACCAACGATGGGGCACTATTCCTCCCACTGACACCAATGACAGGGGCACTGTTCCTTCTCCTGCTGGCCTGCTGACTATACTGGGGCATTTTCTACTTCCACTGGCCTCACTCCGATCCCCCTAAAGTCTGAATGACAGTAATTTGTCCCTTTTGGTTAAAAGCTTTGGAGACCCCCCCCCCCCCTCCCCCCACAGGACACTCCAGCCCTTCCTGAGCACAGAATCGCCAAGGGATTCAGATTCAGAAATGAAGAATACATCAATCTGCAGGAACATTTCTATCTGGGATGAGAAGCAATGCTGGTAAAAATCTGCCTACAGCTGCAGTTTTGTACGGCAGGACTGGGAAATGAAAAGTCGCCGTAGCAAATTCCAGCCGTGGCGGCTCTCCGGTCAGCTCCGGCGATGGCACATCCCTGCTGGGTTGGCGCCCCGACAAAACAAGTGGAGCAAAATCAGGATACAGAAGAGTAATGGGCTTGGTGGGTCAAAAAGAGGCTGGCAACCTTTTTCCTGGGAAGGTAATTCTATTCTGAGCCGCTCTCGGCAGTTTAATCTATATGGTAATCTCCCGGCATGTTACTCAGCTGGTAAATAAATAAAAACAACAACATACTCTGAGCCGCAGATGAGAGAGCACTGAGTGCGGAGCTGGGGGGGTTAAAGATGGGCAAATACGATGCCTCTTGCGCGGCGGCGGCGTGCGCACAGCCACTGCCAAACTCCCACCAGTCAAGCAGGCAAAGCGCACCTGCTGAGCGGGTAAGCTGGATGCCAACCTGACAGCCAATGGGCAGCCTGCCCGCCTTTATGAACTGCTCTAACAAAGAGCCAAGTGATTATTCGGCACGTGCCGATGAAAAGACAGATTGGGGCAGCTGGTTGCAAGAGGGCAGATGCCGCATGAAATGTCCTTCACCTGGATATCATACTGATCTAATGACTGGAATGGCTTTTGACCAAGAACGTCTGGTGAAGAAAGTAATAAAAGCATAGACAGCCAGGTGAAGGGTTAGGAGCTGGTTAGCATTGGCTGCAGTAGATCCTTCTTTGACCCCTATCACACCTTGTTCCTTCCAATAGAGCACATGTGTTAGACACAAGGGTCGGGGGGCCAAATCCAGCCCACCAGGCCATTTTATGTGGCCCTGGCACCTCTCCTGCAGTTGTGGCAACCTTCAACCCCCCCCCCCCCCACCTTATCTCAGCAAATCGGCAGCAGTGAGGACAGAACTCCTGTTCCAGATCCTGTGCATCTCCTCCGTGCAGCTGTTGACAGGCTTATCTCTGCTTCCCCCCCCCCCCCCCCAGTCTCTGCAGTCACATCAGAGTTCCTACAGGTCTTACGGCTCTCTTTGCAGCCACAGCACCTCTAGACTCAGCCTCCCCAGGTCCCCACATTCAGCGGACTCCAGCTCTCCTCTGGCCCTCCTCCAGACTCTGCACTTTGTGCTTCCCAGCTCCGCCACCAGTTCTTTCTGGCAGCGGAACGAGGTAAGGGGGGGGGGGTGCACTGTGTGATGTAAGGAAGGGTGGAGGGCTTGACTTCTGATGGTGGGGGAGGGCTCTTGACATCTGATGTAAGGAGGGGGGGGGGGGAGTGCTTTGGACATCTAGTTTTGGAGATACAACCGGCCTTTTGAGGGAAAACATAATGCATGTGTCAGCCCACGATGAAACAGAGCTGAAAACCCCTGCAGTAGAGCATCAGGGTGTTGCATTCTGTCCACGGCTGAAGAGCTTGGTTGGCAGGGGACAGAAGGGCTTCCAGGATACAATGTAGGTAATGCTGAGGCCTCCTATATGCAATGGATAAAACCACAAACCACCTTACCCCCAACCCAACCACAAACTGAGCCACAGTTTCAAAGCCAAGTATTTGCAGGGATCAGGGCTGGAGCCTGGCCCAAAATATTGGCATCGTAAAAGACTTCATGCCGGGCTCCTATTGCAGGCTACTAGTGGATTCTGAACTCCTATGGAATCAATGGCATGCCTAAAGTGACCCTTAAAATATAAAATAAATAACAGTAGTGGTTATAGAAAGGCACCACAAGATGCCTACAGGTACCCTTCATTAGGTTCGTTCTGTGCAGCCTGGGATCTTCCAAAATCTATTCACAATCTGCAAGTACACCATATAGCAGGGATATGCAATTAGCGGACCTCCAGCTGTTGCAGAACTTCAAGTCCCATGAGGCATAGCAAGACTCTGACAGCAATAAGCATGACACCCAGAGGCAGAGGCATGATGGGACTTGTAGTTTTGCAACAGCTGGAGGTCCGCTAATTGCAGATCCCTGCCATATAGCCAAAGCTGGTGGCCACCTGACCATCACACCAAAATCGGCTAGTTGGACATCCAATCTCACGACCCTTATTGTGCAAACATGGCTTTTCAGGTCAGAGGTAGAACCAACATTCCAACATGGCATCGTAAAAGACTTCATGCCAGGCTCCTATTGCAGGCTACCAGTGGATTCTGAACTCCTATGGAATCAATGGCATGCCTAAATTGAAGCTTAAAAAAATAATTAAATAACAGCAGTGCTTATAGGAAGGCACCACAAGATGCCTACAGGTAGCCTTCATTATGTTCGTTCTGTGTCCGGCCTGGGATCTCCCAAAATCTATCCACAATCTGCAAGTACACCATATAGCCAAAGCTGGTGGCCACCTGAGCATCACACCAAAATCAGCTAGTTGGACATCCACTCTCACGACCCTTATTGTGCAAACATGGCTTTTCAGGTCAGAGGTGGAACCAACATTCCCATTCATCCCAAAGGAGTTCAGTAAGGAATGAGGTCAGGACACTCGAGTTCCTCCTGATCACGCCATGCCTTTATGGAGCTGACTTTGTACACAGGAGACAGTCATGCCGAAACAGAAAAGGGCCTTCACCAAGCTGTTACCACAAGACTGGAAGAGCACAATTGTCTACATGATGTCTGTGTAAGATGTAGAACCTTTTAATGGAGACACCTGGACTCAATTTTTTGGAGGGGTGTCCATATACTTGACATACACAGCAGTGCATATGATGGTCAGAAGTCCACGTACGTTTGGTCAAATACTGTATGTACTTCAACATTGTCCATGACTCTGGGGACTCTACCCTGGGACTCTACTCTACCCTGGGACTCACTCTACCCTGGGACTCACTCTACCCTGGGACTCTACTCTACCCTGGGACTCTACTCTACCCTGGGACTCTACTCTACCCTGGGACTCTACTCTACCCTGGGACTCTACTCTACCCTGGGACTCTACTCTACCCTGGGACTCTACTCTACCCTGGGACTCACTCTACCCTGGGACTCACTCTACCCTGGGACTCACTCTACCCTGGGACTCACTCTACCCTGGGACTCACTCTACCCTGGGACTCACTCTACCCTGGGACTCACTCTACCCTGGGACTCACTCTACCCTGGGACTCTACTCTTCCAACTACCCAATAGCGCCTTTCTATTGGTTGTTGAGACTTCCTCAGCTATACTGTACATCAGACACGTAGATCTAGGGAAAAAAAGTGATTTTAAACACAGTTCTGAAACAAACACCCAGCTGTAAATTCATTTATTGTCACAAACCCTTCTGTGCTCCAGACAGAACTTTCTTAGTGCCATATATAGCTTTCAATGACCGGTGGTTCGATATACAGACTCTTTGGTGAACCATTCCCAAACATTGGTGATAATGATTGCAGATGGCCAGACACGAGTCTTACCTGGAATGTTGTGTATGGTGATGGCCAGGATGAGAAGCATGATCCGTCTCCAGCTGTTGCCACCTTTGTTGGTGGGTTCTCGGGAGCTCAGCAGTGACGGGTCATCTCCCGGAGAAGAAAGGGCCCCCTTTTTCCTCTGGTAAACATCGCCATTCTCAATCTTATCTGTAGATACAAAACAAAACATAGAAGTAATGGAGTGAGAACGCTGGATTCCAAAACTACAAACCTTTGACTTTAGCGTGCAGGAACTATATAAACATCCAGCGACAGTTACAAAACAGTTCAACTTATTAAACAAGACTCCTCTCCAATGAAGTTACGCTGATTTCACTGCATACTGTGAGCTTCTCACAAATGTGAATTAGTCATAGGGAACCCGCCTCATTTCCTGGCTGGAGGATGCCCATCTGCCAATGTCACCCACCAACAACCAGCGAGGTCAATGGTCCCATTCCCGTACATGGCTGGTTTGTCTTCACGTTCACCATGATTGATGCTGGATTTATTTTTTTTATGGGGGGGGGGTTTATTTGTTTAATAAAACTTGTCATAACTTGTGTCTGATTATTTACAACTGACTTTTTTGTGAATGAGTAGGGGTACCACGCGCCCCTGATTAATTCACAAAGGAATAGGGGGAACAGATATCTGGGGGCCTCTTTATTTTAAGGGGGCTTTGGGATTCCAAAAATTTCCCTACACCCCCACAACCACTGGGCCAGGGTTGTGGGGAAAAGGCCCTTGTCTTCATCAACACAAGGGAGGTCCCATGCCTGGTATGGTTCAGGAGGTGCCCTCACTCTTCTTTCCAGGCCTGCCAGGCTGAGCGTTTGGATTAAGGGTCTGATATGGACTTGAGAGAGGAACCCCCCACCATTATTCTTTTGTTTAGGGTAATCCCTTAAAATATGTACTAGATCCTGGGGCAATTCCCATTCCCCCCCCCCCCCCCCCCAAGCACCTCTCACCAATCCTTTGGCTATTAGCCTTAACAATTGGGAAATTGTCCTCTTCAACATGAAAAGGGGGCCATGTTGAGGCCATGTGACCTAGTAGGATTCAGAAGGCACAGTGTGGTTCAGAAGGTGCCCTTACCCTCTTTGTGGGCCTGCCAGGAGTGTTTGGATCAAAGGTCTAGAATGGACTTGGGGGGGACACAACATTATTTGTTTGGGGTACCCCCTTAAAATCTGTACTAGATCCAAAGAGTCTAGAGCAGTGCCCAACCTCCCACCCCCCAGACATTTTTGTAAAAAAAAATTGGGAAATTTGATTGGACAGATTTAGCTCCCACCGACTTCAATGGGGTTTGGATCTGACATCCGAACTTGTGATACGTTCGGCTGAATCTCAGCAAACCGAACACGGAAGGAGGACACAGGAGGAGAGGAGGACATGGAAGGAGGACACAGGAAGAGGGGTGGACATGGAAGACCGACACAGGAGGAAAGGAGGACATGGAAGGAGGACACAGGAGGAGAGGAGGACATGGAAGGAGTACACAGGAGGAAAGGAGGACATGGAAGGAGGACACAGGAGGACATGGAAGGAGGACACAGGAGGACATGGAAGGAGGACACAGGAGGACATGGAAGGAGGACACAGGAGGAGGACACAGGAGGAGAGGAGGACATGGAAGGAGGACACAGGAAGAGGGGTGGACATGGAAGATGGACACAGGAGGAGAGGAGGACATGGAAGGAAGACACAGCAGGAGAAGAAGACATGGAAGGAGGACACAGGAGGAGAGGAGGACATGGAAGGAGGACACAGGAGGAGAAGAGGACATGGAAGGAGAAAACAGGAGGACATGGGAGGACAGCCCACCACATAGTAAGTGCCGGACCTCCCGGGGGGTGCTGGATGACAGTGGCGTGAGCCCCGCGTCTGCCCCTGGTGTGGGGGGTGGGGGTGGAGGGTGAATCAGCGTTGCACCGCCCGGGAGAAAGGGGAGTAGTGCTGGTTCATTGCCGCCCCCCCCCAGAAGAAAAGCCCACCAGCTGCCACTGAGGCTGGATATATTAACGTTTGTATAATTTTGTGTCGAGGTTCACTTAATTAACTGCGGCAGCTTCGGCAGAAGAGTAACTTTTTTGGGAGATATTTAAATGAGATTTCTTGTGTATCATTATTTTCATGTGATAACAAAGCAAGGTCCTCTGTAATTAGCAATCCTCAGACTGCCAGGCGAGCCTCAGCTGTGTAGTCAGCTCTCCAAATTAGTGAGGCATGAGAAGCATTGCTGCACTCTTCAGATCCCCCCCCCCCCCTTCCCACACAAATCACTTGTCTGAGACTTCTATTCTTGCTACAAATGGAACCTCTAAAGATCTGTCTGGGTTACATTTTAGTCTCTCACGTTAGATCTTCAAATGTTACTAAAAAAATTTTGCAGACTAGTAAAGATCTGCAAACCGCCTGTGATTAGGAGGACCGGGCTGAACGACATACATCTCAGGAGCCAACAGGCTCAATTCACAAAGCTTCCACACATGGATAAGAGAATAAAGAAAGAAGAACTGCGCTTGTAAAAATAAAGTGACCAAATAACAAATCAATTATCCAAGCAGTAACTCTCCTGTGATATATAAACAAAGCCCCATAACAAATCAAAAAACATCTACAGAGTCGCACTGTATAAATGATCGCCCATATGTAACAAATAATAAGTAATATTAAAAATAGTCCAAAATAGTGAAATAATTTTAAAGGTGAGAGTATTCTTGTCAGTGCATCAACATTGCCACCCGGAATGTGTAAATCATTTGAAGCACCACCAATTCAGACAAAAGCAGCTCACACAGACCTCCTACTATGGAAGATCAATGACACTTGTGGCTACACACCCAGCCAGGGGCTTTTGGTACCGTCTGAAGATCCTCTCAAGACATGGATGTAGACCGACCAGATAATGTTTTCATAGGTTATCCCCAAAATATAAAGGGCTCCACGTATTACAAAATCATTATTCAAATAGATCAAAATTGCACGTACATCAAAAAAAGGATTAAAAACTGCCTTGATAATCTTGCAGGCCGGCGATACGGCAGCAACTCGTCCTTCTGAGACTCTAGGAACGCGCTGACGTCAGTACATTGCTCCGTCCTGCGCGTTTCGTCATATGGTGACGTCGTCCGGGGCACGGCACCGCACGACGAAACACGTAGAAATCGTCACGTTCTTTAAGTCCCGGAAGGATGGGCTGATGCTGGATCACCGGCCGGCAAGATTGATATTAAGTAGGGTTGTCCCAATACCACTTTTTTAAGACCGCGTACAAGTACTAATACTTTTTTTCAAGTACTTGCCGACCCTGTTTAATGACACCTTTTTTTGTCACGTGACTGTGGCTCTAATATGCAGCACTGATGAGGCGTGGACTGAATCAGTAGCTTTTATTTATTTATTTTTTTACAATATTTATTTATATATATATATATATATATATATATATATATATATATATATTTATATATTTATATTAGTATATACAGGTTTTTTTATAGCGCCAACAGTTTGCTCAGAGCTTTACAACATGAGGGCAGACATTACAGTTACATTACAATTTGGTACAAAAAGAATCAGAGGGCCCTGCTCGTTAGCTTATGTTAGGACCTGGGCTTGAACCTGGGACCTCTGGTGTGTCTGGCAGTGACTCTGCTTACTGAGCCACCTGGAATGCTGGACAGCTCCTTGGACAGCTCCTTGGACAGCTCCTTGGACAGCTCCTTGGACAGCTCCTTGGACAATTCCTTTAGTGATCTTGTCTTGAATCTTGTTTGCCTTGAACCTTGAACCCTTTGCTCCTCCCATGAACTTCCTATATAAGCCATGTCTCTGCACTTCCTCCTTGCCAGAATATTGTGCCATCTCCAGCCTGTATCTCGTTCCCATCTTCGCTGCTGCCGCTTATATTTACTACTGCTTGTTATCGACCCTTGGCTTGTTCCACGACTACGCTTCTGCCTGATCCCAATCTGCAACAACTCGTTACCGACCTTTTTGGCTTGCTTACTGACCACGCTCTAGTTTGATCCTTACCTGTTCTTCCGCTACTGAACCCCGGCTTGCTCACCTCCTGGTGGGGCTATCCTGAGGACCGTGACCTGGCACTAACACGCAGCCAAGCCCATCTCCACCTTTGGGAGCTCTGGTGAATACCGGTTAGTGCTTAGACCCCGCACCTCAGGTGAACCCGTGCCATCAGCCAGGGTGACCTGTGTGAATATCTGCTCTGCTGCTATAGCTATTGGTCTCTGAGCCTGACTCCAGATCGTGACAGCTTACAATCTAAAAAAAAATATATATATATATATATATATAACCCTGTTGGGGGGGGTGGGCTTTGGTGAGATGGAAGTGGTCTAAACAGACCCCTGACATCTCCCCTTTGAGACATGGAAAGGGACTGAGGATAGAGAATCCCCAATCCCTTTCTCAGCAGCCTCAGCTGCACTCAAGATGAATGGACAGGACACAGCGGCTCATTTATACATGCGGTGCCTTCAGGTAAGTGATCTGCTTTCCAATTGTTCTTCGGAGGGCATTTGATTGGCAGTGAGGACTTTTATTGGTTTTCTCACCGCCTGTTTTAACGCTTTAAACCCTGCACCAGCGCATCGCACCCTCCTGCACTGCACACGGTTCAGGGCTTCCCCATTCAACTGAAAAGGACACATTCGGAGGGAAATACTACTCTTCATACGTGGCAGCAGGGAATTTTTTTTCTGTGCCATAATGCAAAGCATAGTGGCCATGGCATATGTATAAGCCCATCCGCTACCTTTGCGGTTTAAAGTGGTTGTAAAGCCAGAAGGTGCATTCTATGCATTAGGATAAAAAGCCTTCTGTGTGCAGCAGCCACCCTCACCCCCCCCTAATACTTACCTGAGCCTCATTTCAATCCATCAATGATGCAGGAGTGTCTTTCCTGCCCAGGCAGCGCAGCACCATTGGCTCCCGCTGGCTGGTGTCAATCAAAGTCAGTGAGGACTATGGGGCCGAACCATGGCTCCCTGTCTGAATGGACACACAGAGCAGTGGCTCGGCTCAGCTGCCACCATAGCAAGCCGCTTGCTGTGGGAGCACTCGGCAGGAGGATGGGCCCGGGAGCGCCAGCGAGGGACCCTATAAAAAGCGGATCGGGGCCGCTCTGTGCAAAAACCATTACACAGAGCAGGCCAGTATAACATGTTTGTTATTTTTAAAGAAACAAAAAACTGAGACTTTAGTATCACTTTAAGTGGAAGCGGTTGGGGATGGTAAAAACACACAAAATCCATAAATCCTGGGACTTAGCTCAATGCGTTTCGTGGCTCACCGTCCACTTCCTCAGGAGGAGATGCAAGGTGCATTTTATTGTCATTTATTTGTATCAATAAATGTGCAATTTATGTGGTTTGATTAGATAACTATTATAAGTCATGTGCGTCATTTAAAGTCCCAGGATTTATGGATTTTGCATAGATATTTATTTAGGGATGGAGGCAAGACCACAATTTTTTTTTTACAGATTAACAGGTTATTTTTT
This sequence comes from Lithobates pipiens, assembly GCF_037356315.1. Lineage (NCBI taxonomy): Eukaryota > Metazoa > Chordata > Amphibia > Anura > Ranidae > Lithobates > Lithobates pipiens. The sequence continues at coordinate 11,593,367 of NW_027507789.1, forward strand.
TTTACAAGAAGAACCGTTCAATTTTGCCCAACCATAAGCATTTCTGGCTGGGGTGGGGGCTGCTGTGGTCTGGGCTGGGGGGGGGGGGGGGGGGGGGTCGGGGATGCTTTTGTTGGAAAGCCTGTGGTGATGAGCCCCTGAAGTGGCAGTTCAGGGGTGCCTTACGTTCACTGTGATCCGTCACTTTGATATTTGGCACCATGGCCACCTCACCAAAGATACGCCTTTTCACACCTGCCTCTAGGGCCGGGCCCTTTGGCTAGGACCAGAGGAATTTTTGATTCAAGGCCGGAGGGCCTGGTCATTGTATCACACAATGGCCACCTTTTCACTCTCCCTCTTCACTATCCCTTCCCCACTTTATTTATTTTTATGTGTGTCACGTTTTATGTTTGTCACTGCACGTGTGGCGAGTAGGGTGTAGGTCCTCGGGCCAACCCTGAAAGTCTTGTGGGAGGGTGGACATAGGCCTTCTGGCTTGGTTCGCCCTCTCTCTCTGGGGGTCTTCCTTCGGGGGGAGCCTCTACCCTAGTACCTGGGTGGGTCTGTTTCGGCAGACCTTCCGGAGAAAGGCGCTCGTCTGGTTTCGTCCAGATGGGCCATGTATGGTACCTCAGTCCCCGTCTGGAGCCGGGGGATCAGGGTAAGGTCCTTCCTAGTGGAGGACAGTCGGACACCCGTTGCACGTTTTTTTGTGTTCACTCTTGATGTGTGTGCACTTTTTTTGGCACCGGGTGGAAGTTTTTGGGTGTGTTTTGCACGCCACAGGCTTTTAAGAAAAAAATAAATAATTGGTGTTGATGAAGCCTTAGCAGTCCTTCGATGTAGTGGCTGCATTTGATTTCTTAACCCCCAACAACACTTCCTGCCCCTAGGGTGACAAGGAAGGAGACAGGAACAGAGCGTTGCCATCCTATCGCAGGAAGTGCCTAAACAAAGACTTTCATGGCAGGATCATAAGGGTCTATTTTAATGAAGGCTGCAAATTTGAAAGCACTGAAAACGACTTTTGAAAAAACAATAATGTGTTAATGCTGATACGAGATTTGGGTGGATGAGTTCACATCTACACAACAGTGAGGGCATTCAGGCTAGAACCGAACACCGTCCATTCTCATCTGACTGCACCTGCCTCTATATAGATCTTTATATCACTAGAGGGATCACCAGCAGGAGGAAGAAGGTCCCGAGTCCTCTATATAGATCTTTATAATCACCAGAGGGGTCACCAGACTGGTTCATCAAGTCTGCCTCTTTTTATTAGTTTAGTGTTTGTTTTTTCTTTTTTTAACCTTTCAATTGTAGGGGGGTGAGGGACAGGGACTTTCATCTAGTTTAATCTAGGGCATGTGGTGCAGATTGATTCTAGAGGCCATTTTTCATCAATTCACCACTTTAGAGGAACATTCTTCCCACTGACAACCAATGAAACGGTTTTAGCAACGTTTCCACGAGACCTGAATGTTATTTCAAGGGTTCCTCTGGAGTTGAGAAGAGCTGATATAGAGGAATCAGGACTTCCTTCTTCCCGCTGGTGACTCTTCTAGTAATATAAAGATCTATACAGAGGAATCAGGACCTCCTTCCTCCTGCTGGTAACTATTCTAGTAATATAAGTGATATAAAGATCTAATCAAATCTAATCAGGACCTCCTTCTTCCTGCTAGTGGTCCCTCTAATGATATAAAGATCTATATAGAAGAATCAGGACCTCCTTCCTCCTGCTGGTGACCCCTCTAGTGATATAAAGATCTCTATAGAGGAATCAGGACCTCCTTCCTCTGGCTGGTGACCCCTCTAGTGATATAAAGATCTATATAGAGGAATCAGGACCTCCTTCCTCCTGCTGGTGACCCCTCTAGTGATATAAAGATCTATTTAGAAAAATCAGGACCTCCTTCCTCTGGCTGGTGACCCCTCTAGTGATATAAAGATCTATATAGAGGAATCAGGACCTCCTTCCTCCTGCTGGTGACCCCTCTAGTGATATAAAGATCTATATAGAGGGATCAGGACCTCCTTCCTCCTGCTGGTGACCCCTCTAGGGATATAAAGATCTATATAGAGGAATCGGGACCTCCTTCCTCCTGCTGGTGACCCCTCTAGTGATATAAAGATCTCTATAGAGGAATCAGGACCTCCTTCCTCCTGCTGGTGACCCCTCTAGTGATATAAAGATCTATATAGAGGGATCAGGACCTCATTCCTCCTGCTGGTGACCCCTCTAGTGATATAAAGATCTATTTAGAGAAATCAGGACCTCCTTCCTCCTGCTGGTGACCCCTCTAGTGATATAAAGATCTATATAGAGGAATCAGGACCTCCTTCCTCCTGCTGGTGACCCCTCTAGTGATATAAAGATCTCTATAGAGGAATCAGTACCTTCTTCCTCTTGCTGGTGACTCTTCTAGTGATATAAAGATCTATATAGAGAAATCAGGACCTCCTTCCTCCATCAGAGAATTCCCTCTCGCTGAGTGAATAGTTTAGGATTCATACACATCGAACAGCCGTTTTCCATTGCTAGGAAAGGAGGAGTCGGAGCCACTACAAGTAGGATGATAACACAATCTCTGACACTTTGCTGATGGCTGTGAGAGGCGTCAGACAGCTGTTACTCCCTAGATCTGCCAGAGTTTGAGGCCTTGTGAAGTCTAAGCAGACAGTGTTTTGATCCGGAGCCAATTAGTTTGCCATCCAGGTGACTTGCACTAGCAAAAAATAAAAAGGTAAGACTTCAGTTTGCAGCTTCGAAAAAGACGTCTGCAATGAGCGGCAACCTGCAGCCCGTCAGCCTGGAGGGGGCTATGCAACCGGGATGGCTTTTATTTCATTATTATTTTCCTGTTGCTCCGTTCAGTCTGGCTGACGGCAGTTTTGAAGCTCAAATACTTTCCAAGATCTGAAGTTCATACTTGCTGACAGTATAAAAGGAGGCTATTGTTCAAATAATGATCATATTATAATATATATATCTATATATATATATAGGTAGATATCTATATCTATATATATATATATATATATATATAGACATTCTACCCCAACGAAATACTCACCCTAGTACCATGATCTACTGGAACTATATTACTGGGAGGGCACACTGCTCACTTTGCTGCTGCTTTTAGTTCCACCTCTTTATGCACGGGAATGAGATCTCACCTCAAGCTCCTATATGCAGCTAACGCGGTTTTTTTTTGCTTTTTTTTACGTTTCGGATACAGTGTGGGAGGGTTAGAACCCCTGTCGACTATTATTCCTGTCTGTGTCCCTATACGAGAGATTTCTGCTTGCTTCCCACCTATTTGATTGGTGTCAGAGAAAAACAAAAAAAGTGAGGAAGAAAAACTCCCCAGCAGAAACACAAGCAACCATAAAAACACGACTAAGGTTTAGAACACTAGAGTTCAATGTATTTATAAAGTACAGCCCTAGCAATCATCAGAGGAACGCACATAATAGTTATATGTAACACTATAGAGAACAGTCAGAGACTATTGGAGATAGCAGATAGTTAGAGAGCGGAGACATGCTACATAGATTGCTGGATATTGGGGACATACCACAGGAGATGGTGGGAGACTGCAGACATACTACAGGAGAGGGTCAGAGACTGTGGGACATATTACATGGTATGGTCAGCACATGAGATCTACTACAGAAGTTGCTGGAGACTGAGGGCATGCTACAGGGGACATTAAGGGACTAGAAATGCATTAGAAAAAAAAGAGCATCTTGGAGATTCAGAGTGTCTCAGAAGTAAAGATGGGCAGAGGTTTCCCAATCTGTGAAAAGTTGAGTTTAAAAATCGTCCAACAATAAGGTTCCTCAACGTAAAATTGCAAAGACTTTAAATCCATCATCATCTACAGTATATAATATCAGCAAGAGAGTCCAAGAATCTGGCGAAATCTCTGTGTGAAGGCACAAGGTCAAAAGGCAATATTAGAGGTCAGTGCTCTTTGGGCCCTCTGCACGGGTTTAAAGCGGGAGTCCGCATTTTTTTTTTTTTTTAAAAGCCAGCAGCTACAAATACTGCAGTTGCTGACTTTAAAAAAAGTGACACTTACCTGTCCAGGGCGCCCGCAATGTCGGCACCCGAAGCCGATCTCTCGATCGTCTCTCGGGTGCTGCCGCCGCCATCTTGGGTATGGGAATCAGGAAGTGGAGCCTTTCGGCTTCATTTCCCGGTTCCCTACTGCGCATGCGCAAGTCGCGCTGCGCAATAAGGATGGACCCGCTGCCTCTGGGATCTGTGTGTTTCCCAGCAGGCAGCGGGGGACTTTCGGAAAGGGGCGTAATCTACGCCCCTTTCCGCAGAGAGATATTCCGGAAGTGGGTGCAGATACCTGTACTGTACAGGTATTTGCACCCCCTCCCCCCTGAAAGGTGCCAATTGTGGCGCCGGAGGGGGGGAGAATTCCAATGAGCGGAAGGTCCACTTTAGGGTGGACCTCCGCTTTAAGAATACTTCCAATAATCACTGTGAACACAGCTCGCCGTGCCATCCAAAAATACAAGTTAAAGCTCTATCATACAAAGAAGCCATATACACCGTTGTCCTCCCATGGCCAAAACTCATTTAAAATGGTCTGTTGCAAAGTTGAAAACAGTTCTCTGAACCAAAGATCATTTAAAATGGTCTGTTGCAAAGTGGAAAACAGTTCTCTGAACCAAAGATCATTTAAAATGGTCTGTTGCAAAGTGGTAAACTGTTCTGTTTTCAGACTAATCAAAATGTGATATTCTTTTTGGCAACCATGGGCACCGTGGTCTCCAGACTAAAGAGAAGGGGGTAAAAATGGTGCAGCACTAACTGTAATACAAGTACATAATAACATTCCCTATAATATCCAGGTAGGTTTTTGCTAGAGCAGAGATCATGTGTCATAAGCGTAGAGAGACCGCCACCAACACCCAAAACACACTGCCTCTTACCCTCAAATGGAATATATAGGTTATTGACCAAACATCAGCTCCAACAGCAAACAGCCTCAGGGATCATTTCCAGCATTTCCACCACAGTAGCCAAAGTCTCAAATGGACATAAAAGAAAGACTCTAGTCCTGACATCCCATAAAAAGTTTTAATGTAATAAGATCCAAATTAATACACTCACATTGCAGGAATAAAAACTCGCATGATAGAAACGACCAGCATTTCAAACCCACAAAATGGCCACGGTGTCCCGGCATATATTCACGTCACACATCTGACCCCGACCTACGTGTTTCGTCATCCAATGACGTTGTCGGGGCGAAGTCATTAAAGAGGAGAGGGACCTTTCGGCTTATTATTGGTGCTCAGTTCAAAAGCTGGCATCTCTGATATGGGGTGCGTGTAAAATTGGTGCATATGGAATGGGAAGTTTGCACATCTGGAAAAGAACCATCAATGCTGAGGACTTATAAATGATCAAAGCAAGATTACAGATTATGTTTGGCTCCTGTGATATAGACAAGGTAAGATTATGCAAATAAGCACTTGAATGTGTCCCCGGGTGACTACCAACAACAGATAAATTGGAAAATGGACCACGCCAACCTCATGACTTTTAATTGACAATAACGCTCTTCTAAAGTGTATAATCCTATTGAGAATAGCAGCAGTGATTAGCAGCAGGGGTGGGGGGCATTTGGCTCAATAGAAAGAAGCCGACAAGAAGGGAATGACCATTCTATAATGAGGAAAGTACAAAACAAGAGAAGATCAATCAACAGATTGTCATCGGGACCGATAATGAGCCCAACAAGGCAGAAGGTATTGAACGCTGATGATGATCGATTGCAGCTGATCCCCAGGAATATGGAAGAAAGCAAGTAACAAATCACTGAGCACCTCTCTGATAGCAGAGAACAATGTGACAATGAATAATGAACACAGCTGGATGTAGAATGAAAAGAAGCACTTAGGGCTTAGTTTATACTAAGTGGTTGGGTTGAAAAAAAAGACAGAGGTCCATCCCTTTTAACCTGTGTGGGATTTTTTTGCTTAAACAATTCTCATAGCCCTGAAGTTAACAACACTTTCATTTTTTTCTTCTTGGAGAAGGCAGTTCCCAAAGACTTACTGCTCTAACTGTAAAAAAAAAAAAAAAAAAACCCTTGTTTTTTTTGTTCCAGCATGACATTATACAAAGCCAACTCCATAAAGAAATGGTGTGACCGGTTTGGTGTGGAGGAACTTGAGTGTCCTACATAGAACCCTGACCTCATCCGTACTGAACACCTTTGGGATAGATTGGAAACCGATGGCGAGCCAGGTCTTCTCATCCAACATCAGTCCTGTCCTTGGAAGTTCATGATTAAAGACCTCTATCCATATTGGCAATAGGATCACCCCACTCCAAAATGGATACACTAGATGGCCCAAAGGATGTGGACCTCCTCCTTCCCAGGTTTGGGAGTCTCCAGCGAAGGGTACTGTTAATACTCCATCATACAAGGACTTTGTAGACAATGGTGCTCTTCCAGCCTTGCGTAACAGTTTGGGAAAGACCCTTTTCTGTTCCCCCCATGTGCCCCATGTGTACAAAGCCCGCCATAAAGACATGGTGTGACCAGTTTAGAACTTGAGTGTCCTGTACAGAGCCCTGACCTCAACCCTACTGAACACCTGGGATGAATTGGAATGCAGATGGTAAGTCAGGACTTCTCCTACAACATCAGTACCTGACTTCAACATTACCGATATCCTTTGGGATGAATTGGAACACTGATGGTGAGCCAGGTCTTCTTATCCATCATCAAACCTTGACCTCAACCCTGTTAAACACCTTTGGCATGAATGGGAATGTTGGAACGCTGATGGGGAGCCAGATCTTCTTATCCAACATCAGTACTTGACCTCAACCCATCTGAACACCTTTGGAATGAATTGGAATGCCAATGGTGAGTCAGGTCTTCTCACCCAACATCAGTACTTGACTTCAACCCAACTGAACACCTTTGGGATTATTTGGAATGTCACTAGTGAGCCAGGTCTTCTCACCCAACCTCGGTACCTGACCTCAACCCTACTGAGCACCTGCGGCATGAATTGGAATGCAGATGGTGAGCGAGGTCTTCTTATCCAAACTTACTACCTGACCTCAACCCAACTGAACACATTTGGGATTATTTGGAATGTCACTAGTGAGCCAGGTCTTCTCACCCAACCTCGGTACCGGACCTCAACCCTACTGAGCACCTGCGGCATGAATTGGAATGCAGATGGTGAGCGAGGTCTTCTTATCCAAACTTACTACCTGACCTCAACCCAACTGAACACATTTGGGATTATTTGGAATGTCGCTAGTGAGCCAGGTCTTCTCACCCAACCTCAGTACCTGACCTCAACCCTACTGAGCACCTGCGGCATGAATTGGAATGCAGATGGTGAGCGAGGTCTTCTTATCCAAACTTACTACCTGACCTCAACCCAACTGAACACATTTGGGATTATTTGGAATGTCGCTAGTGAGCCAGGTCTTCTCACCCAACCTCAGTACCTGACCTCAACCCTACTGAGCACCTGCGGCATGAATTGGAATGCTGATGGTGAGCCAGATCTTCTTATCCAAAATTAGTACCCGACCTCGACCCAAATGAACACCTTTGGGATGAACTGGAATGCCAATAGTGAGTCACGTCTTCTCATCCAACATCAGTACTTGACTTCAACCCAACTGAACACCTTTAGGATTATTTTAAATGCCGATACTGAGCCAGGTCTTCTCACCCAACATCATTACCTGACCTTAATCCAACTGAACATCTTTGGGATGAAATTAAATGCAGATGGTGAGTCAGGTCTTCTCACCCAACATCAGTACTTGACTTCAACCCAACTAAACACCTTTGGGATGAACAGGAATGCTGATGGCGAGTTAGGTCTTCTCGTCCAACATCAGTACCTGACCTCACAAATGGGGAAACATTCCCACAGACATACACTAGCATAATAACATTTCGAAGAGATGACTCGTTGGAGCAGACACAGACTGCAATGCTGGGTCATTGAGATGGCACCAGTGAGGGACATGCACAGCCGAGTTAGGGCGAGTTCAAAGCAGCCTCAGAGGACCAAAAAAGAAAACCATTAAGGGTCCCAATCCCAGTTGCTTGTAGAAGGGGACCTTGTACAGCCCTGAAACAGCTTATGTTAGCAGGAACTAATAATGGCGCGTACACGCGATCGGAATTCTCGTCGGAAAAAGCTCTGATGGTTTTCCCGACGGAATTCGGCTCAAGAACCCGCTATCAATTTTTGGCTGGCGGAAATTCGGACAGCTAAATTCCGATGGAGCGTACACACGGTCACATTTTCCGATGAAAAGCTCTCATGTCTTTTTCATCGGGCAAAAATGAGGTCCTCTATATGTTGATGAAAGCCGGTTCCCACCACTGTAATGGTTACAATTATGAACCTGTTAGGGTGGCGGGGTATTTGCTATTTTTGTGTACTGCTCCTCCCCCCACCCCCTCCCCGACTCCTCAGCTCCGATGGCGTATTCGCTGTGATATACACTCGTCAATAGACAATAACAAGCATTTACCACATGACTCTACGACTAGAGGAGCCCGCTGGAGCTGCTATCTTGTACGTGGCGGGAGGGCCATTGTTGCCGTTTGCATTGTGCCTGATTAGGGCTGCAGTTAATGGACTATGTGATGCTGAGAGACGCGAATGACAATCACTTCAGAGGAGACAGAGTTATTTAAAAAAACGCAGATAATCCGAAACTACAAAAAAAGCCCAAAAATAAATAAAGAAAATTAAGAAAAGAATTGCCTGGCTTTTAGAATTAACAAAAAAGCAGTTTTTGACTTTACTGAATGACGGCCAGCATCCATCAATGGCGCCAGTTGGAGGAGCAGAGCTCCATCAATGGCGCCAGTTGGAGGAGCAGAGCTCCATCAATGGCCCCAGTTGGAGGAGCAGAGCTCCATCAATGGCCCCAGTTGGAGGAGAAGAGCTCCATCAATGGCCCCAGTTGGAGGAGCAGAGCTCCATCAATGGCCCCAGTTGGAGGAGAAGAGCTCCATCAATGGCCCCATTTGGACGAGCAGAGCTCCATCACTGGCCCCAGTTGGACGAGTAGAGCTCCATCACTGGTGCCAGTTGGACGAGTAGAGCTCCATCACTGGTGCCAGTTGGACGAGTAGAGCTCCATCACTGGTGCCAGTTGGACGAGTAGAGCTCCATCACTGGTGCCAGTTGGACGAGTAGAGCTCCATCACTGGTGCCAGTTGGACGAGTAGAGCTCCATCACTGGTGCCAGTTGGACGAGTAGAGCTCCATCACTGGTGACAGTTGGACGAGTAGAGCTCCATCACTGGTGCCAGTTGGACGAGTAGAGCTCCATCACTGGTGCCAGTTGGACGAGTAGAGCTCCATCACTGGTGCCAGTTGGATGAGTAGAGCTCCATCACTGGTGCCAGTTGGACAAGTAGAGCTCCATCAATGGCCCCAGTTGGAGGAGCAGAGCTCCATCAATGGCCCCAGTTGGAGGAGCAGAGCTCCATCAATGGCCCCAGTTGGACGAGTAGAGCTCCATCACTGGTGCCAGTTGGACGAGTAGAGCTCCATCACTGGTGCCAGTTGGACAAGTAGAGCTCCATCACTGGTGCCAGTTGGACGAGTAGAACTCCATCACTGGTGCCAGTTGGACGAGTAGAGCTCCATCACTGGTGCCAGTTGGACGAGTAGAGCTCCATCACTGGCCCCAGTTGGAGGAGCAGAGCTCCATCAATGGCCCGAGTTGGAGGAGCAGAGCTCCATCAATGGCCCCAGTTGGAGGAGCAGAGCTCCATCAATGGCCCCAGTTGGAGGAGCAGAGCTCCATTAATGGTGCCAGTTGGAGAAGTAGAGCTCCATTAATGGTGCCAGTTGGAGAAGTGGAGCTCCATCATTGGTGCCAGTTGGAGAAGCAGTGCCCCTAGGGCTGAATAAATGAAAGCAAGGGGCCTGCATCTGGCCCTGGGCCACAGTTTGGAGACACCTGCTCTAGAGAAAAGGGGTCTCTACGTACGCTTTCTGTGGGCACCGTGGTCACATGATCTCCCCACCGGCCAGTTTCAGTAAAGTGGAGAGATCGTTGACTATGGCTACAACAACTGGATAGTGACATCACCTATAGACTTTTTTTTAAGTTGACAACACTTTCAGTTAGTACCACTTCTGGGGGGAGGGAGTTCCACAGTTTTACTGCTCTAACAGTAAAGAACCCTTTCCTCAATCTAAGGTCAGAGCTCCTTTCTTCCTCTTCAATGACCTTAGGAGTAAACAGCTCATTACAATTACTGGCATCAGCTTTGATATATTTGTACTTTGTAACCATATCTCCTCTTAAAGTGGAACAGAAGTCATTTTATAACAGTCGGTGGGGGGGGGGGCAGGCAGGATATAATGGCAGAAGAGACATGCAATGTCTTTTCCTGAAACATAAGACACCTACCTGCCTGCTCTCAATCTTCTGCGGTGTGCAAACTGAGCTGCGCATGCAGGTTTGCGGAAATGCGCTCTTTATGGTGCACTGCGGCTCATTGCGATTCCACAGCCCAGTCCGCATAGGCCACGACGCCGGAGGGGATCTCCGGGAGAAATCCGCCTTTTCATTTCCCAACCAGAAATAAAAAAATGATTTCCGGGAGGTTTTCTTTTGACAACCCAGAAAACAAGGAGAACCGATTTCTATAAACGGCAAGAAGACGACGAAACGCTTTTTATTTACTATAATTATAATAATTATAATATTTTTTATTCAATTGCAATGTTCCTCTGAACTTAATAGAAAATGTGTCCCAATTTACATCAGAGTCCCCATCAGAGTTCCCCCTTACATCACAGTCCCCATCAGAGTTCCCCCTTACATCACAGTCCCCATCAGAGTTCCCCCTTACATCAGAGTCCCCATCAGAGTTCCCCCTTACATCAGAGTCCCCATCAGAGTTCCCCCTTACATCAGAGTCCCCATCAGAGTTTCCCCATTACATCAGAGTCCCCATCAGAGTTTCCCCCTTACATCAGAGTCCCCATCAGAATTCCTTCCTACATCAGTCACCATCACAGTTCCCCCTTACATCAGAGTCCCCATCAGAGTTCCCTCTTACATCAGAGTCCCAATCAGAGTTCCCCCTTACATCAGAGTTCCAGTCAGAGCTCCCCCTTACATAAGAGTCCCTATCAGAGTCCCCATTAGAGTTCCCCCTTACATCAGAGTCCCCAACAGAGTTCCCATTAGAGTTCCCCTTTACATCAGAGCCCCCATCAGAATCCCCTCTTACATCAGAGTCACCATCAGAGTTCCCCCTTACATCAGAGTACCCATCAGAGTTTCCCCATTACATCAGAGTCCCCATCAGAGTTTCCCCATTACATCAGCGTCCTCATCAGAGTTCCCCCTTACATCAGAGTCCCCATCAGAGTTCCCTCTTACATTAATGTCCCAATCAGAGTTCCCCCTTACATCAGAGTTCCAGTCAGAGCTCCCCCTTACATAAGAGTCCCTATCAGAGTTACCCATCAGAGTTCCCTCTTACATCAGAGTCCCCATAAGAGCTCTTTCTTACACTATAGTCCTGATCAGAATTCCCCCTTACATCTGATATCCCCCTTACATCAGTGTCCCCATAAGTGTATCTCCTTACATTAGAGTCCACATCAAAGTTGCCCCTTACATCGGAGTCCCCATCAGAGATTGTCCTTACATTAGAATCCCCATAAGAGTTGCTCCTTACATAAGGACCCCCAGAGTTCCCTCTTACATTAGGGCCCCCATCAGAGTGCCCTTTTGCATCAAAGTCCCCATCAGAAATTGGGTGCAAGTTGAGGGGGAGGGGAGCTGAAGCAGAGACCACAGACAGCCTCCGCTGACCTTAAATCTTTAGTCTTTGCACATCGAGGATACACCACTAACCCTAGCTGTTGGCTTGAAAAAAAAAAAACTTGCAGCGGGCCGGTTGTGGCCCCCGGGCCGTAGTTTGGAAGCCCCTCAGAAGTGTGATATCATCCCCTGTATTCCGGCGTCCTCCAATGACACGCCCGCCGCGCTTCTCCCTGTGGATGGATTAACACATCTGCTCAGGTCACTCCGAGAGAAACCAATTTCACACCCAAGCGGCTCTGCCCCCCCATCAGCCTCAATAAATATTTAATTACCCGCAATTACAATGTCACATTTACAGGGCACCCCCCCACCCCCACCCAGCCTCGGCTCTTGTATGTAACCTACAAAAATGCGGCTACAGGAGGGACATCTGAGCGGGGAGATTAAAGGTGATCAGTTAACGAGCTGCTACACATACAATATATAGAAATATATATGTATTTTTGGTGGGAACCCCTCATAATGGGCACAGCGGGTGTGCAGACCCGGAAACTCAGCACAGGGTTGGTGGGAACCCCTCATAATGGGCACAGCAGGTGGACAGACCCGGGAACTCATTACAACGGTGGTGGGAACCCTTTATAATGGGCACAGCAGGTGTACAGACCCAGGAACTCAGCACAGGGATGGTGGGAACCCCTCATAATGGGCACAGCAGGTGTACAGACCAGGGAACTCAGCACAGGGATGGTGGGAACTCCTCATAATGGGCACAGCGGGTGTACAGACCCAGGAACTCAGCACAGGGATGGTGGGAACCCCTCATAATGGGCACAGCGGGTGTACAGACCCAGGAACTCAGCACAGGGATGGTGGGAACCCCTCATGATGGGCACAGCAGGTGTACAGACCCAGGAACTCAGCACAGGGATGGTGGGAACCCCTCATAATGGGCACAGCAGGTGTACAGACACGGGAACTCAGCACAAGGATGGTGGGAACCCCTCATGATGGGCACAGCAGGTGTACAGACCCAGGAACTCAGCACAGGGATGGTGGGAACCCCTCATAATGGGCACAGCAGGTGTACAGACACAGGAACTCAGCACAGGGATGGTGGGAACCCCTCATAATGGGCACAGCAGGTGTACAGACCCAGGAACTCAGCACAAGGATGGTGGGAACCCCTCATGATGGGCACAGCAGGTGTACAGACACGGGAACTCAGCACAGGGATGGTGGGAACCCCTCATAATGGGCACAGCAGATGGACAGACCCGGGAACTCAGAACAGGGATGGTGGGAAACTGCCATTCCTCTCCTTGACAGCGAGGTGAGAGGTTGCTGGTCCCTTTGCTCCTGTGCTTCCAGAGACCAGGGGCTAGAGTTGCTTCTCTGCCCCAGGAGGGATGCTGGATCCTGGGGAGGACCCCGGCGGGGGCCCCCTGGCTAGGCCTGTGGAAGATTCTGGGCCTGGCCAAAGGAGTGATGAGTCCCTGCCTGCCTTTAGACAGAGGATTGTTGGGAAGCTGAAGCAGATTGAGGAAGAAGAGAAGAGATTGTTGATGTTGATGACTGAATTTCGGAGGAAAAAACAAGTTTGTGCCAAATTGTACAGCAAGAGGAGGCCGGCTCTGAGGCCTGAGTTGAAGGACTTGGAGCAAGCTGTTAAGAGGCAGAAGGAGCTGGTGAGCTCTCTGAAGGAGAACAGTGGCATATTTAAAGAGAAATATAAGAATGAGGAGCGATTTAATCGCATGAGAAGAAGAGCCGCGTCCTGCATGGAAGGTGATCCAACCAATGAGGAGATGCAAGTAAAGTCGGAGTCAGCAGAGAGTGAGAAAGTGGGCCCGGAGGATGAGCCCAGTGTTTCAACACCTCAGACACCTGCTGAGCCCTCAATGGCGGAGGCCTCTGTCCCCTTCCCTCCCCAGCAATGTGGAACATCTGAGTTGGAGGTTGAAGGTTCTGACATGTTGGATGCGATCAACAAACTGGAGACCAGTCCAGATTCAGCTCCCCAGGATGGTGAGGAGAAGATGGACACCGTTCCCAGCCCTATGGAAGAAAGACCTGTGGAGAGAGCAGGTGCAGGTACAGTGTGTGTGCAGGATGGGGGGAACTTTAATGACAATGGGCCTGCTGAGGGTTGTAGTGCTTCAGACAGTCAGCCCAGACCCATAGACAATGTACTGCAAGCAATAAATAACTGTCAGCTTCAGTCTGCAGAGAGGTCCATGGACAATACAGAGACTTTGCCTGGACCAGGCACAGCGGCTGTTCCTGTGAATGGAGGAGGAAATGCTGGGTGTAGTAGTGCTACAACTCTCCAGGAGTCTGCAGCAGCCAAGACTGTAATGGCTCCCAGGATTGAAGCTGAGTGTTCGGGGGAGGGGGTGGGTCCTGCTAATCAGAAGACTGCTATCCCAGCTGATTCAGACTCTCTGCCAGCAGGTTTGAATGTATCTGAGGACAAGACTGCAAATGCTGGTGGTGGAAGAAAAACTTATGCTGGTGTTGCTGCCACAGGATCTGGGAAGGGGGAGCAAGCAGGGAAGGAGCATGGGGACGTTTTATCTTCCTCCCTGTTTAAAAGGAGGAATGTTGTCTAGTTAAAATGGGAAGGCGATGGAAACCCCCCACATAGGAGGACAGTGGTGGATAAAATCCTGCAGATGGGGTTTAGGCCTGCGGATATCTTCGCCCTGATCAGTCCGGCAGGTTCCTATGAATATGATTTGTCCTTTATCCGTCCCGAGTCTTTGGACATATTTTGGGAGAAGTTTGAACACGTGTGTAGGGGCCTGCCGGACTGGAAAGGGCTCATCCCCAAACTTGTATCACGCCAGCCCCTCATTAAAATGGTGACAATACTTGTGCGCAATGAATCCATACCACAAGGGGATCTGACTGTATGGTTGAGGAGGTATGGGGACATTCTGAGCCCCCTAAGAAAGATTTTGGACGATCGGGGAATATGGACAGGGGGATGGTCTGTGCAGCTGAAATTAAAAGTCATTGATAATGTTGTGCAGCACCTGCCATCCTCAGCTTTCCTGGGGAGGGACAGGCTGACCATCTTCTACCCGGGCCAGCCAAAGCTCTGCAATAAATGTGGAGATAAAGGGCATCTTGCATCCTCCTGTCCAGTAATGAAGTGCTCCCTGTGTCAGGGTATAGGGCATTTGGCAAAGGACTGTAATATCATCAGGTGTAATCTGTGCAATGCAGTGGGACATCTTTACAGTCAGTGTCCTGAGGCAATGCACAACAAGCCGGAGCTCATGAGAGAGTTCTTCCGTCTGGACATGGAGGATGCACAGAGCTCATCAGCTGGAGGGCCTGTGTGTCCATCTGAGTCTGTGCCAATACCCAATGTGTCTGCGTCTCCCCAGTCTGTGCCAATACCCAATGTGTCTGTGTCTTCCCAGTCTGTGCCAATACCCAATGTGTCTGTGTCTCCCCAGTCTGTGCCCATACCCAATGTGTCTGTCTTCCCAGTCTGTGCCAATACCCAATGGGTCTGTGTCTTCCCAGTCTGTGCCAATACCCAATGGGTCTGTGTCTTCCCAGTCTGTGCCAATACCCAATAGGTCTGTGTCTTCCCAGTCTGTGCCAATAACCAATGTGTCTGTGTCTTCCCAGTCTGTGCCAATACCCAATGTGTCTGTGTCTCCCCAGTCTGTGCCAATACCCAATGTGTCTGTGTCTTCCCAGTCTGTATGTAAAGTTTCAGTTGCCAAGAGTGTGTCCAATCCTTCTGTGTCTTCTAAAATTGCAGAGGCAGCAAGAGGTGCTGAGGCTGGTGCATCAGGTGTGGTGCCAGTCCCCCTCCCCCGACGCTGCAGGGTTTTTATTGCAGATCGTGGGGGGCAGAGGAGTGGGGAAAATAGTGGGGAGGCTGGCCTGGTGGTAGATAAGGGAAGGGAGAGTGGGGGGGAGGGGGTTGAAGGGGAGGATAGGTGTGGGGAGGCTGGTTGTGGTTTATCCAAAGATGATATGGAGTGGTTGGAGGAGAAGAGCTCAGCAGCTGGAGGGCCTGTGATTCCATCTGAGTCTGTGCCCATACCCAATGTGTCTGTCTCCCCAGTCTGTGCCCATACCCAATGTGTCTGTCTCCCCAGTCTGTGCCCATACCCAATGTGTCTGTCTCCCCAGTCTGTGCCCATACCCAATGTGTCTGTCTCCCCAGTCTGTGCCCATACCCAATGTGTCTGTCTCCCCAGTCTGTGCCAATACCCAATGTGTCTGTGTCTCCCCAGTCTGTGCCAATACCCAATGTGTCTGTGTCTCCCCAGTCTGTGCCCATACCCAGTGTGTCTCCCCAGTCTGTGCCCATACCCAATGTGTCTGTGTCTCCCCAGTCTGTGGGTAAGGTTTCAGTTGCCAAGAATGTGTCCAATCCTTCTGTGTCTTATCCTTCTGTGTCTTCTAAAATTGCAGAGGCAGCGAGAGGTGCTGAGGCAGGTGCATCAAATGCGGTGCCAGTCCCCCTCCCCCGACGCTGCAGGGTCTCTGTTATGGGTCATGGGGTGCAGAGGAGTGGGGTGGATGGTGAAGAGGCTGGCCTGGTGGTAGATAAGGGAAGGGAGAGTGGGGGGGAGGATAGGTGTGGGGAGGTTGTTGACTCTGATTTGTCCAAGGATGATATGGAGTGGTTGGAGGATAAAAGGAAAAGGGGCAAAAGGAAGGGGGAAAAAAGAGGTACAGTTACCTTAAGGGCCGGTTCACACAGGGGGGCGACACGACTTGCCGTGCCGCGACCTGACAAGTCGCCCCCGTTCTGTACTACGGAACCGTTCTAAGAGGAGCGACTCGAGTCGCTCCGACTTAGAAAAAAGGTTCCTGTACTACTTTTGGGCGACTTGCATTGACTTCTATACAGAAGTCATTTGCAAGTCGCCGCTGAGGTCGCGGCAGGTCGCGGCACGGCAAGTCGTGTCGCCTCGTGTGAACCGGCCCCAAGTCCTGAGGTTTTGCATGTAGAAAATAAGTTTGAGGTCCTGTCAGATGATGATGATGATTGGGACTCGTTCAGTTCAGCGTCCTCTATGGACGATGAGTGTCAGGGTGCAGCGAAGCGCGCTGGTTCTCCCGGCAGAGGGAGTAGTCAGGCTAAGAAGCGTCTGCCTCAACTACCCTAATGGCAGTTCCCACTCCGATTCTATAGAAGGCTCCATGCATGGTGACGGTGATGTTCCTTAGTCTGGCTCTCCCGTAGGGATTATGTTGTATGCTTTTTGGTTTGCACCATTTATTATGTTCTTGTTTTGTATAGTCATATTCAATTATTTTGTAAATATGTTTTATTTATTTATTATGGTTTTATTGTATATAAGTTGTTGTTTGTAAGATTTTCAATAAACAAAATTAACCCCTCATAATGGGCACAGCAGGTGGACAGACCCGGGAACTCAGCACAGGGATGGTGGGAACTTCTCATAATGGGCACAGCAGGTGTAAAGACCACGAAACTCAGCACAGGGATGGTGGGAACCCCTCATAATGGGCACAGCGGGTGTACAGACCCGGGAACTCAGCACAGGGGTGGTGGGAACCCCTCATAATGGGCACAGCAGGTGTACAGACCCCGGAACTCAGCACAGGGATGGTGGGAACTTCTCATAATGGGCACAGCAGGTGTAAAGACCACGAAACTCAGCACAGGGATGGTGGGAACCTCTCATAATGGGCACAGCGGGTGTACAGACCCGGGAACTCAGCACAGGGGTGGTGGGAACCCCTCATAATGGGCACAGCAGGTGTACAGACCCCGGAACTCAGCACATTGTTCATCTTTAACCTTCCCGGCGACTCTTTGCTCGTTATCTGTTTTGATGGTGATAATATTTTTAATCAGGTTTTGTTTTCTTGGTTCTCATTTTCAAGGTTTCCGGATCTTCGATTCGGATTTTCACCATCACAGCCGGTTGTTACGTTTCCATGGATCGGATTCTGCGGGAAAGTCGGCATTAAAAGCTCGGAGTTGTTGTGCGGAAATGGAGTAAATTGAGTTGCGAGGGGGGAAGAGCGGAGGATTCAGGTCATATAAACATCTCATTCTGCACCCCGCCGTGCGCTCAGTGCCCAGATGTTTCCCTCTTTCCGCACGCTGTGAATCCATACATTGTAGTGATGTGGAGGAAGTGAGCAACGCGCCAAATGAGAAATTCTGAATTTCCTAACGTTTGAAAAATATCAGAGTCAGCACTATAGCATCACGCAGTTGCTGCAGATTTGTCGGCTGCACATCCATGATGCCGAATCTCCTGTTCCACCACATCCCAAAGGTTCTCTATTGGATGAGATGTGGTGAGTGTGGAGGCCATTGGAGGACAGGGACCTCATTGTCCAGTGGTGAGATGATTGGAGATTTGTGACATGGGGCATTATCCTGCTGGAAGGAGCCATCAGAAGATGGGGACACTGTAGTCATAAAGGGAGGGACATGGTCACCAACAATACTCAGGTAGGTCGTGGTGTATAAACCATGCTCAATAGGTACTAAGGGGCCCAAAGTGTGCCAAGAAAATATCCCCCCCCCCCACACCACTACACCCCCACCACCAGCCTGAACCAGTGATACAAGGCAGGATGAATCCATGCGCCAAATTATGACCCCCCTCCATCTGAATGTCGCAGCTGAAATCCAGACTCATCAGACCAGGCAACGTTTTTCCAATCTTCTATTGTCCAATTTTGGTGATCCTGTGCCAATCGTAGCCGCAGTTTCCTGTTCTTAGCCGACAGGAGTTGCGCTCGGTGTGGTCTTCTGCTGCTGTAGCCCATCTGCTTCAAGATTGGATGTGTTGTGTGTTCAGTGATGGTATTCTGCATACCTTGGATGTAACAAGAGGTTATTTGAGTTACTGTTGTCTTTCGATCATCTGGAACCAGTCTGCCCATTCTCCTCTGACATCAACAAGGCATTTTCCTCCCCACAACTGCCGCTCACTGGATATTTTCTTTTTCCCACCATTCTCTGTAAACCCAAGAGATGGTTGTGTGTGAAAATCACAGAAATACTCGAACTGGCCCGTCTACCACCAACAACCATTCCACGTTCAAAGTCACTTCAATCCCCTTTGTTCTCCATTCTGATGCTCTGTATGAACATCGGAAAGTCGTCTTCACCACGTCTAGATGCCTAAATGCATTGAGTTGCTGCCATGTGATTGGCTGATTAGCAATTTTTGTCACCAAGCGATTGAACGGGTGTACCTAAAAAAGTGGCCGGTGAGTACAGGTCCTTCTCAAAAAATTAGCATATTGTGATAAAGTTCATTATTTTCTGTAATGTACTGATAAACATTAGACTTTCATATATTTTAGATTCATTACACACAACTGAAGTAGTTCAAGCCTTTTCTTGTTTTAATATTGATGATTTTGGCATACAGCTCATGAAAACCCAAAATTCCTATCTCAAAAAATTAGCATATCATGAAAAGGTTCTCTAAACAAGCTATTAACCTAATCATCTGAATCAACTAATTAACTCTAAACACCTGCAAAAGATTCCTGAATCTTTTAAAAACTCCCAGCCTGGTTCATTACTCAAAACCGCAATCATGGGTAAGACTGCCGACCTGACTGCTGTCCAGAAGGCCATCATTGACACCCTCAAGCAAGAGGGTAAGACACAGAAAGAAATTTCTGAAGGAATAGGCTGTTCCCAGAGTGCTGTATCAAGGCACCTCAGTGGGAAGTCTGTGGGAAGGAAAAAGTGTGGCAGAAAACGCTGCACAACGAGAAGAGGTGACCGGACCCTGAAGAAGATTGTGGAGAAGGACCGATTCCAGACCTTGGAGGACCTGCGGAAGCAGTGGACTGAGTCTGGAGTAGAAACATCCAGAGCCACCGTGAACAGGCGTGTGCAGGAAATGGGCTACAGGTGCCGCATTCCCCAGGTCAAGCCACTTTTGAAACAGCGGCAGAAGCGCCTGACCTGGGCTACAGAGAAGCAGCACTGGACTGTTGATCGGTGGTCCAAAGTACTTTTTTTGGATGAAAGCAAATTTTGCATGTCATTCGGAAATCAAGGTGCCAGAGTCTGGAGGAAGACTGGGGAGAGGGAAATGCCAAAATGCCTGAGGTCCAGTGTCAAGTACCCACAGTCAGTGATGGTCTGGGGTGCCATGTCAGCTGCTGGTGTTGGTCCTCTGTGTTTTATCAAGGGCAGGGTCAATGCAGCTAGCTATCAGGAGATTTTGGAGCACTTCATGCTTCCATCTGCTGAAAAGCTTTATGGAGATGAAGATTTCATTTTTCAGCACGACCTGGCACCTGCTCACAGTGCCAAAACCACTGGTAAATGGTTTACTGACCATGGTATTACTGTGCTCAATTGGCCTGCCAACTCTCCTGACCTGAACCCCATAGAGAATCTGTGGGATATTGGGAAGAGAAAGTTGAGAGACGCAAGACCCAACACTCTGGATGAGCTTAAGGCCGCTATCGAAGCATCCTGGGCCTCCATAACACCTCAGCAGTGCCACAGGCTGGTTGCCTCCATGCCACGCCGCATTGAAGCAGTCATTTCTGCAAAAGGATTCCCGACCAAGTATTGAGTGCATAACTGAACATAATTATTTGAAGGTTGACTTTTTTTTGTATTAAAAACACTTTTCTTTTATTTGTCGGATGAAATATGCTAATTTTTTGAGATAGGATTTTTGGGTTTTCAGGAGCTGTATGCCAAAATCATCAATATTAAAACAAGAAAAGGCTTGAACTACTTCAGTTGTGTGTAATGAATCTAAAATATATGAAAGTCTAATGTTTATCAGTACATTACAGAAAATAATGAACTTTATCACAATATGCTAATTTTTTGAGAAGGACCTGTATATGTCTAGGCTGAAATGACGTCTTCAGTCTACTGTGGGCAGGAGGAAGCATTTCCTCAGTCTCCCCTCCTCCCAGTGATCAGACTGTACATTGTAACTTTGTAGAAGGAGGAGGAAGCATTTCCTCAGTCTCCCCTCCTCCCAGTGATCAGACTGTACATTGTAACTTTGTAGAAGGAGGAGGAAGAATTTCCTCAGTCTCCCCTCCTCCAGTGATCAGACTGTACATTGTAACTTTGTAGAAGGAGGAGGAAGCATTTCCTCAGTCTCCCCTCCCCCAGTGATCAGACTGTACATTGTAACCTTGTAGAAGGAGCAGGAGGCATTTCCTCAGTCTCCCCTCCCCCAGTGATCAGACTGTATATTGTAATGTTGTAGCAAGTGACAAGGTGAGAGGGTGCAGCAGGGGCTGATCTGTGTCAGGCATTTGTGAACACAGCCAAGAACTGCACAGTTACCAGGATTTACATGTTGGCGAAAAATCAGATTTGGGTGGACTGACCTTTGAGGCACAAACTCTTAAATGCAAAAGGGAAAGAAAGCATCCTATATATAAACCATAAGGTGATACATAAAGATTTCTAGCACGTCATCCAATTATCTCGCCCCCTGCTGGTTACACAGTATAGTGGTCGCTCTATGCTCTCTCATATCGGTATAAGTTGCGCCTACAAACTTTTTACAACTCGTGAATACAGACACTCCTTCCTGCGTTCTCAGCACCATTATCCCCCCCCCCCCCCCCATCTTCAGCGGCGGTTTATTTTTCTGAGTGGCGCATTAATTCAGCTTCTTGAACATAATGGCCCTCGCAGCTCTCGCCACCTCCCTCAATCACCCGCCATTCTATTCTACCATGCCCCCCCGAAGAGGCTCCTACTCCGGCATTATCCCGGCACTGCGGCTTCATCGCATTCCAAATTCCACAACGTTCACTTAATGAGCCGCCAATCGGAGCCCAACAAAGGTGGGCGCCTTCCTTCCTCGCGGGGGGGGGCATGGAATGCAGCTTTTAGGCTGCGCTGCGTTTGCTGTAATTAAATGCCACGCCGCCCCCATTTACAGGCAAGAGCAAAATGCTGAGAGGGAGCGACGGCAGTTTCACTAATGTGCATTGTGTAAAAAAGCACTAATAAGATGATGGGAGGGGCCACCACTCCCCCAAACAAAACCCGACTCACAAATTCTACATTTAAAAGGGGAAAAATGTGTTTCAAATTTAAAATATTAAGCGATTCGGTCACGTGAATAGTGAATACATTCCTGATATGTAACTTCATACAAGATAATTTTTTTTTTCAGGAGGGCATCACCTATCCTGAGATGATGTCATCAGTCTGCTGCAGGCAGAAGGAGGAGGAGGCATTTCCCTGATGTTCCTGGGACAATCCAGATTTTGGGACCCTCGTCCCGATTTAAGCTTGTCCCGATTATCTTCCCGGAATTTTGCTTTAGTTCCGGGAAAATCGGGAACGTTTTTTTGGCAAAAAATGGCACTGGCTACACAAAAATGCCCGCTGACGTCACCAGGAGTGTAGTTTCCACTTGTGTTCAGTGCAGGGGAGAGGGGCAGCCAATCGGCTTCTCTCTTCAGTGTACAAATAGAAAATTCTAATGTACACTGAAGCTTATTGGCCGCAGGGATTGGCGACCCCTTCCCCCGCTCTCCACTGAACACAAGGAATTGTTCAGCCGCCGCCAACCCAGCGCCCCCGTGTCTCCGACAAGCGGTGACACAGTCAAAATGATGGAAGGACCGGGGCTCCACTGGCTGGGGACACTGATGGTCCTGGTTCCCCCCTTGCACCCCCTCATTCCATGTCACCACCATACCCGCCCTTCCCCCATGTCACCACTATACCTGAACCCTCCTCCCCCCATGTCACCACCATACCCGCCCTCCCCCATGTCAACACCGTACCTGAACCCTCCTCCCCCCATGTCACCACCGTACAAGCACCCCCCTCCCCCATGTCACCACCATACCCGCCCTTCACCCCATGTTACCACTATACTTGCACCCCCTCCCCCCATGTCACCACCATACCTGCCCTCCCCCCATGTCACCACCATACCCACTCTCCCCCCATGTCACCACTATACCTGCACCCCCCTCCCCTCATGTCACCACCATACCTGCCCTCCCCCCATGTCACCACCATACCCATTTACCCCCTCCCCTTGTATCACCACCATACCTGCACCCCCTACCCCCCCATGTCAACACCATGCCTGCACCTGCCTCCCCCCATGTCAGCAGTCAGCACCATGCCTCCAGAAGACACATGTACAGGCCAGTTTGAAGTTTGCCAATGAACATCTAAATGATTCAGAGAAGGATTGGGGAGAAGGTGCTGTGATCAGATGAGACCAAAATTAGCTCTTTGGCATTAACTCGTCTCGCCCTGTTTGGAGGAAGAAAAATGCTGACTATGACCCTAAGAACACCATCCCTACAGTGAAGCACGGAGGTGGGAACACGATGCTTTGGGGCTGTTTCACTGCTAAAGGTACAGGCCGACTTTGCCGCATTGAGGGGCCAATGTACGGGGGCCATGTATTGTAAAATCCTTGATGAGAACCTTCTTCCCTCATCCAGAACACTGAAGATGGGTCGTGGATGGGTCTTCCAGCATAACAATGACCCAAAACATACCGACCAAGGCAACAAAAGGAGGGGCTCAAGAAGAAGCACAATAAGGTCATGCAGTGGCCCAGCCAGTCTCCAGACCTTAATCCTACTGAAAATGTATGGGGGGGGGGGGTACTACAACTTCGAGTTGCCAAGAGACAGCCAAGAAACCTTAAGGAATTAGAGAAGGTCTGTGAAGAAAAGAGGACCAAAATCCCTCCTGAGATGTGTCCACACCTGATCACCAACTACAAGAGACGTCTGACCTCTGTGCTGCCAACAAGGGTTTCTCCACCAAGTCATCTTTTGCTTGGGGATCAAATACTTATTTTACTCAACGAACTACAACTCAAATGATAACATTTGTATCGTGTGTTTTTTCTGGATTTTTGGTTGATATTCTGTCTCCATCATATAAAATCCACCTATGATAAAAATGATAGACCCTTCATTTCTTTGTAAGGGAGCGAACCTACACAATCTGCAGGGGATCGAATCATTATTATTTTTCGCCCGCTGTACAAGTGTAGACACAAGTGCCGGTGTTGTAATTTATAGGAATGACTTCTCTGCAGCTACGACTCCCAGGAGCCCCCAAGAACCGGCGTATTTCACGCCATAAAAGGCGGACACCTAATATACAGCGGTGTGAGGTCACTCGATCGATGAGGATATATACACTGAAATCCCGGACATCATTCAAAGGCAGGAAATGTTTTTTTTTTTATAACCAGGAACTGATGAAATTGCTAAACAGAGATAATAAACCTCTTTACCTCCCACCCTGGCAAAGGATAATTCGGGACCCGCTGGGAGTGCGCCATTGTGGAAAGAAAATGTTATTCCTGGCTCAGGCCCGCTCATGTAGGGAATTCCGGGGGGGGGGGGGGGGGGGGTAGGTCGTTTTGCACGGGAGTTAAAGGCGGCACAAAAAAAAAAAACGGAAGAAAAACTGGTTTTGTAGATTTGAGAACAAGCAACGGAAATATATTACATTGTACAGATTAAAAGAGGCAGTCCAGTGGCTTGGCCAAAATAGATGCCTTTCCTAACAACGTGCCCCTCACCCCAAGGGCCACGACACCTTTTCCTTGCATTTTTATTTATACTTCTAAAGCAGTGCTCTACAAACTGCAGCCCTTTGCTTGCCCTGGGGCACCATTTTATCCACAGACTCCAACAGTAGAGAAAAATTCCTGCCACTGACATCAACAATGGAGCAATTTCCCCCCACTGACACCATCACCAACAATGGGGTATAATTCTAGCAATGACAGGACACCATTCCACCGACACAAACAATGGGGCGGTTTTGCGCCCACTTACACCAACCATGAGGCACTATCCCTCCCACCGCTACCAGTGACGGGACACTGGTCCTCCCACTGACACCAATAATGGGACACTATTCCTCCCACTGACACCAACAATGGGGAACTATTTCTCCAACTGACACCAATGATGGGACACTATTCCTCCCGCTGACACCAATGATGAGGCACCATTCCTCTCATTAATCCTGATGGGGCATCATTACTCCCATTGACTATTGGCACTAATCCTTCCACTGACTCTATTGGCACCATTTCTCCCACTGGCACCAACAATGGACCACTATTCATCCCACTGACACCAATGATGGGGAACTATTCCTCCCACTGACACCAATGATGGGGAACTATTCCTCCCACTGACACCAATGATGGGGCACTACTCCTCCCACTGACACCAACGATGGGCTACTATTCCCACCAATGACACCAATGGTATAAGGACAGTAAATTGGTCCCCTGTTTAGAAAGTTTGACACCCCCATTCTAGAGCACTTATCTCCCCGTGCACTTTATCTGTTGTTGGAGCAGAATTGGAGTCCGTCACCTTGGGCATGCTTAGTAGAATATCACGGTACAGCCGATAATTTTCAACAGCCGATATATCCGTGCATCCCTATCTAATGGCCAACTAACCAAACTGATAGGCAGCTACGTGCCCACTCTGGTCGGTGGCATCTCCGATAGGGGGTGTTTCAAGGCTGATTGGATGGCAGCGTGGGCTTTGATGACCCGTCCAGAATTTCAGAACTGCATAGGACAGGAGTGAACAAGTGTCAGCAGAGTAGCTTAGAAATTAGTACATCTGCCTTGCAGCACTGGGGTCCTTAGATGGAGATGCTGTCAGGACATGCTGGTAGGTTAGTTGGCGGACTCCATTTCTGCTCCAACAACAGATAAAGTGCACAGGGAGATAAGTGCTCTAGAACAGGGGTCTCCAAACTTTCTAAACTGTCCTTTTTACTTTTGTGAGGGGGACACAAACAGTGGGGGAAAAAATGTTCTGACATCAGTTGTACTAAGAAATTCCCCTTCCTTGGTTTTAGGGGAGGAAAAGTGCCCCATCGTTGGCATCAGTGGGATGAATAGTTGCCCATTGTTAGTACTAATGGGAGAAATGGTGCCAATAGAGTCAGTGGGAGTGATGATGCCCCATCAGTATTAGTGAGAGGAACAGTGCCCCATCATTGGTGTCAGTGGAAGAAATAGTGCCCCATCATTGGTGTCAGTGGAAGAAATAGTGCCCCATCATTGGTATCAGTAGCAGGGATAGTGTCCCATCATTGGTATCAGTAGGAGGGATAGTGCCCCATCATTGGTATCAGTAGGAGGGATAGTGCCCCATCATTGGTATCAGTAGGAGGGATAGTGCCCCATCATTGGTATCAGTAGGAGGGATAGTGCCCCATCATTGGTATCAGTAGGAGGGATAGTGCCCCATCATTGGTATCAGTAGGAGGGATAGTGCCCCATCATTGGTATCAGTAGGAGGGATAGTGCCCCATCATTGGTGTCAATAAGACGCATCATTGGTGTCAGTGGGAGAAACAGTGCTCCAACAACAGATATATTGCATAGGGAGATAAGTGCTCTAGAAAGAAAAAAAAAACACAGAAAGGACGGCCCCCGAGCACTAAAGCATAAATCAGAGGGGGGGGGGGCTCAATTTTTTTTTTTTTTTTTTTGGCGAGGGGGTAATACCGATTGGCATCTCCTAAACTAACATAACCAGAGAGGCTCTCGAAATCTTTTCGCGGAATGCAGCCGGCGTGTTCCGGAATGCCCACGGCCAGTCTACATTACAGAGGAGTTCTATTATTTAACAGCGTGATAATTAGTTATGACAGCGTTCTGCTTTGTTATATAAGTAGAATTACATTTGAAATACAGAGCGGATAATGAGGATGTAAAACAGGAGCGGCACTAGCGAGGACTTTTCCGAAGGCGGCACTGAAGCCTCGCTTAATTGTTTCGTGAGCGAGGGGCGCGTATACACCGGCCACAGATTTATAGAGCCTTCTGTATACGGGATGTGACCGCACTGTCGGCCCTCTCTACGCCATGTTCAATCAAAAAGTGGACCTCTGAAGTGGGGAAAGGTTGGAACCTTTGGCGGGTTTTAAGCGCATAGGAAGTGGAATTACAGAGCACCGAATTGCTGAAGAGCAGGAGTCCTGATTGGGTACAGAGTCTGGTCATTTGTTTTTGTTTTTTTACGAGGCAGTTCTTCAGCAATATGAAGCTATAATCAAACTCATGTAATATCATTTAAGATAGAAGGAGAAGAGCGCCACGCTAATTACATGGGTACAGATATAAAAAAGCCTTCTGAGTGCACTGAGCTCGAGTGTCTATGTTAGAAGGCCTCTACAGACCCTGACGAAGGACCTTTGTAAGCGTGTTGGCTCTTTTATTACATATTTATAAGACAACGAAGTCTGCGGTTGAAGCATTCTGTACGTTTCTTTTTAAGCAAAGTATCAATACAAGTGTTCCAAACTGATACAATGTATCCAACCCATAGACTTGGTTCTATACAATGCCTTGAAAAAGTATTTGTACCCCCTCGAAATTTTCCACATTTTGTCATGTTACAGCCAAAAATGTAAATGTATTTTATTGGGATATTATGTGATAGACCAGAGATGGCGAAACTTGGCACCCCAGATGCTTTGGAACTACATTTCCCATGATGCACTGGCACTCTGAAGTGTAGTTGAGCATCATGGGAAACGTAGTTCCAAAACTTCTAGGGGTGCCAAGGTTCCCCATCACTGTGATAGACCAACACAAAAAGTGGCACATAAATTGTGAAGTGGAAGGAAAATGATAACTGGTTTTCAAAAGTTTTTACAAATAAATATGTGAAAAGTGTGGGGGGCATTTGTATGGCGCCCCCCGGAGTCAATACTTTATAGAACCGCCGTTCTCTGCAATTACAGCTGCAAGTCTTTTTGGGGGTGTCTCTACCAGATTTGTTCATTTAGAGAGGGACATTTTTGCCCATTCTTCTTTGTAAAATAGCTCAAGCTCTGTCAGATTGGATGGAGAGCATCTGTGAACAGCAATTTTCACATCTTGCCACAGATTCTCAATTGGCTTTAGGTCTGGACTGTGACCGGGCCATTCTAACACATGAATATGCTTTGATCTAAGCCAGTGTTCTCCAAACTTAAACCCGGGGGCCAGATGTGGCCCTTTACTTGCCTTTATCTGGCCTTTGGGGCACTATTTCATCAACTTATCAATATCAACAATGGGGCACTTTTCCTCCCATTAAAACCTACAAAGGGGTACAAATGCCAGAGTAATTTCTACACCCACTGGCCACAGTCCGGCCCACCTAAAGCCTGAAGGACAGTAAACTGGCCCTTTGCTTTAAAGTATTGAGACCCCTGATCTAAACCATTCCGTTGCAGCTCTGGCTGGATGTTTCGGGTTGTTGTCCCACTTGAAGGTGAACCTCCGCCCCGGTCTCAAGTCTTTTGCAGACTCTAACAGGTTTTCTTCTAAGATTGCCCTGTATTTGGCTTCATCCATCTTCCATTCAACTCTGACCAGCTTCCCTGTCCCTGCTGAAGAAAAGCATCCCCACCACATGATGCTGCCACCACCATGTTTCACGGTGGGGATGTTGTGTTCAGGGTGATGTGCAGTGTTAGTTTTCCACCACACAGAGTTTCACTTTTAGGAAAAAGTTGAATTTTGGTCTCATCTGACCAGATCACCTTCTTCCACATGTTTGCTGCCCCCTCCCCCACATGGCTTCTCACAAACTACAAACAGGACTTCTTATGACTTTCTTTCTCCAATGTCTTTCTTCTTGTCACTCTTCCATAAAGGGCAGATTTGTGGAGAGACGACTAATAGTTGTCCTGTGGACAGATTCTCCCCCCTGAGCTGTGGATCTCTGCAGCTCCTCCAGAGTTACCATGGACCTCTTGGCTCTTCTCTGATGAATGTTCTCCTTGCCCGGCCCGGTCAGTTTAGGTGGACGGCCATGTCTTGGTAGGTTTGCAGTTGTGCCCATACTCTTTCCATTTTCCAATGATGGATTGAACAGTGCTCTGTGAGATGTTCAAAGCTTGGAAGATTTATGTATAACATAACCCTGCTTTATACTTCTCCACAACTTTATCCCTGACCTGTCTTGTGTGTTCCTTGGCCTTCATGATGCTGTTTGTTCTATAAGGTTCTTTAACAATCCTCTGAGGGCTTCACAGAACAGCTGTATTTATACTGAGATTAAATTACACACAGGTGGACTCTATTTACAAATTAGGTGACTTCTGAAGGCAATTGGTTCCACTAGATTTTAGTTGGGGGTATCAGAGTAAAGGGGGCTGAATACAAATGCCCCCCCACACTTTTCACATAAGTAAAAAAAAAAGAAAAAAAAAAAAAAGAAAAGAAAAACCATTTATCATTTTCCTTCCATCCCCTGATCTCACCCAATTGTGTGACAATAACGAATTAATTTCTGCTATTTTCACACTAACCTTCCTCCCCGCCAATCAGGAGGCAGGGCCTCAGACACATTTCCTGATCGGCCAAAGCACCAGGCCACCCTATTGGAAGCCTGGTGCTTAGGAAGGGGAGCGGAGGAGACACGTGCTGGAGCGGAGGTCGCCGCCACTCTGGTGCGCTTGGAGAGGAGCTGCTGCCTGTAAGTAGCAAGTGCCACGTGGTCCATCTCTCAGAGCTGCGCATGCGTGCGGGGGTGGTGTTGGAGGTGCTGCCAGAGCCGTGGGGGGGGGGGGTGGGCACAAGTGGCTGCATATACTGGGCACAGTGAGGCTGCACTTGATTGGGACAGTAAGGCTGCACTTGATGGGCACAGTGAGGCTGCACTTGATGGGGACAGTGAGGCTGCACTTGATGGGGACAGTGAGGCTGCACTTGATGGGAACAGGGAGGCTGCACTTGATGGGAACAGGGAGGCTGCACTTGATGGGAACAGGGAGGCTGCACTTGATGGGAACAGGGAGGCTGCACTTGATGGGCACAGTAAGGCTGCACTTGATGGGCACGGTGAGGCTGCACTTGATGGGCACGGTGAGGCTGCACTTGATGGGCACGGTGAGGCTGCACTTGATGGGGACAGGGAGGCTGCACTTGATGGGCACAGTGAGGCTGCACTTGATGGGCACAGTGAGGCTGCACTTGATGGGGACAGTGAGGCTGCACTTGATGGGGACAGTGAGGCTGCACTTGGTGGGGACAGGGAGGCTGCACTTGATGGGCACAGTGAGGCTGCATTTTTCAGTTTTTTTTGCACCCCCCCAGAAATTTTGAGCACCAGCCGCCACTGGCTGTGGAGGTAGGTCCCTGGGCAGGCATCAGTGGTCTCCAGAGCACAGGGGTGAGGAGCACTAGGCGCCCTGAACATGGATTTGCATTGATCTCCAACATTCTCCATTACAGCCGCACCCTTCATTCCCCGCATATTGGAACTGACAATACATTTGTAAACACAATCTGCAATCGTGTATTTCTTCCCTCCACTTGTTATTCCTTGTTTCACTTTTCCCCTCGCTCTTATTTAATTACAGCAGACTTCAGTGAATTAATTATTGTTTTATCACAGTCTGTGAATTAATTATTGTTTTATCACAGTCTCTGCATTCCAACACTGGAGAAAAAACAAAAAAACAAAAAAAACAGGCGGTAAGCATTAGAGCCGGCACAGGATTTTCTTCTCCAGCTCTTCTAATTAGCGGGAAAGCAGCAAGATGACAGCGGGGGGGAGCGGGGTGCAAGGTGAGGACTCGGCTGCTCCTCCCCCCCAACAAACCGCCGCAACGTCCAAGAACGAAGCACAAAACACGCGAACATTGACCTGAACCCTACCAACAAATTGTTGTTTGCCGCGATCGCTTTCAAGATGTGTGATGGTGTTGGATGACCCACCGCAATCTTAACCGGCTCCGCCCAACAGACCCGGCCTAACTTATCGAACACTGGTCACCCCGTGTCTGCCGACGATCCCGAGAGACCAACATTCAATCAGAGCTGGCCAAAGACGTCAGGTGGGAGGATGCATTTCCTTAGTCTCCTCTCCCTCAGTGATCAGACTGTACATTGTAACTTTGTAGAAGGAGGAAGAAGCATTTCCTTAGTCTCCCCTCCCCCTCAGTGATCAGAATGTACATTGTAACTTTGTAGAAGGAGGAGGAAGCATTTCCTCAGTCTCCCTTCCCCCCAGTGATTACACTGCAACATTAACAAGCCGCCCCTTAAGAGCCAGTCCAGTGACTTTGCCTAGGCTGAGATTATGTCATCATTCTGCTGCAGGTAGGAGGAAGCATTTCCTCAGTCTCCCCTCCCCCAGTGATCAGACCGTACATTGTAACGTTATAGAAGGGAGCATTCCCTCAGTCTCCCCTCCCCCAGTGATCAGACTGTACATTGTAACTTTGTAGAAGGAGGAGGAAGCATTTCCTCAGTCTCCCCTCCTCCAGTGATTACACTGCAGCATTAACAAGCCGCCCCTTAAGAGCCAGTCCAGTGACTTTGCCTGGGCTGAGATGATGTCATCATTCTGCTGCAGGTAGGAGGAAGCATTTCCTCAGTCTTTCCTCCCCCAGCGATCAGACTGTACATTGTAACAAGTCACAAAGGGGCTGTCTCAGACATTTTTAAACGCAGCCAAGAGCCACACAGGCACCGGGACTTACACGATTGTGTCATCACTGAGCCGGCGTCCAAGTCCAGGAAGTAGATGGTGAGTCTTGGTGATGCCTGCACAAAGATGGTGCCTTCCTTCTGGAGAGAAAGACAGATGAAGACATGGTGGGTGGGAGTCCTGTGATGTCTAGAAGAGGAAGTAGATACCTGGACGGGGAATATTGACACATTACTGAACATGTATATGAAAATCACATCTGGTGACCGGTCGTCCACTTCAGGCAATCTAGTTGCGAAGGAAATGCAGGTCCCTCCCGGGGAGAGAAGTTCTTTTCTGGATTGTAGCTCTTCATCCTCGTTACGTTGGTGGTAACCTATAATCACCAATATCTGAGGCCTCTGAGGTGACCTCACAGTAATATTCGGATTGTCGATAATAGTAACGATCGCACATTAAAGCCGCAGTCAGCGATCTGTAATATGATAAATGATATCGATTGCGGATTAGCTGCGAGGTCAGGAGGAAGTCAATCATCAGCTTAGATCAATCGGCGTCAAAATGACAACCATCATCACCGACCACAAGACTCATCTGAACGATCGTTTCCATCCCGCGAGTTCCCAAAAAGGGGATCACCATATCACCAAATCATTCCGAGGATCCCCCCTCCTCATCAGACCCTTTTATTAAACCAATAACCAATATTAATGCTTTGGGGGGGGGGGGGGGGTCTTCATAGAATGTGGAGATCTCCATCACAGAGGTATTCTCTGGATCCACCATCCCTTAGGAGACTCAATTCTAGGCTGAACTACAAATGGAAAAAAAAAAAAATAAATAATGAAAAAAGGAAACAAAAAAAAAAAAAACAACGCACTCACAGCCATAAATCATATCCAAATAGAGAAATACAGCAGCTCGCCTTATATTGTGATATACAATTTAAATAGGAATTATTAAACTAAAAGAAATGGCTACATCTCATATATTGTGATATGGGGTGATTAGACGCAGAGGTGGTGAGCGTTGTTTGAAGAGTAACGCCACTTTCATGAAGGGCCCCCCGTCCAGACACAGCACCCAAAGGGCCCCCCGTCCAGACACAGCACCCAAAGGGCCCCCCGTCCAGACACAGCACCCAAAGGGCCCCCCGTCCAGACACAGCACCCAAAGGGCCCCCCGTCCAGACACAGCACCCAAAGGGCCCCCCGTCCAGACACAGCACCCAAAGGGCCCCCCGTCCAGACACAGCACCCAAAGGGCCCCCCGTCCAGACACAGCACCCAAAGGGCCCCCCGTCCAGACGCAGCACCCAAAGGGCCCCCCGTCCAGACGCAGCACCCAAAGGGCCCCCTCCCCGTCCAGACGCAGCACCCAAAAGGCCCCCTCCCCGTCCAGACGCAGCACCCAAAAGGGCCCCCTCCCCGTCCAGACGCAGCACCCAAAAGGGCCCCCCCCCGTCCAGACGCAGCACCCAAAAGGGCCCCCCCCCGTCCAGACGCAGCACCCAAAAAGGCCCCCCCCCGTCCAGATGCAGCACCCAAAAGGGCCCCCCCCCCGTCCAGACGCAGCACCCAAAAGGGCCCCCCCGTCCAGACGCAGCACCCAAAAGGGCCCCCCCGTCCAGACGCAGCACCCAAAAGGGCCCCCCCGTCCAGACGCAGCACCCAAAAGGGCCCCCCCGTCCAGACGCAGCACCCAAAAGGGCCCCCCCGTCCAGACGCAGCACCCAAAAGGGCCCCCCCGTCCAGACGCAGCACCCAAAAGGGCCCCCCCCCCGTCCAGACGCAGCACCCAAAAGGGCCCACCCCGTCCAGACGCAGCACCCAAAAGGGCCCCCCCGTCCAGACGCAGCACCCAAAAGGGCCCCCCCCCGTCCAGACGCAGCACCCAAAAGGGCCCCCCCCCGTCCAGACGCAGCACCCAAAAGGGCCCCCCCCCCGTCCAGACGCAGCACCCAAAAGGGCCCCCCCCCGTCCAGACGCAGCACCCAAAAGGGCCCCCCCCGTCCAGACGCAGCACCCAAAAGGGCCCCCCCGTCCAGACGCAGCACCCAAAAGGGCCCCCCCGTCCAGACGCAGCACCCAAAAGGGCCCCCCCGTCCAGACGCAGCACCCAAAAGGGCCCCCCCCGTCCAGACGCAGCACCCAAAAGGGCCCCCCCCGTCCAGGCGCAGCACCCAAAAGGGCCCCCCCGTCCAGGCGCAGCACCCAAAAGGGCCCCCCCCGTCCAGGCGCAGCACCCAAAAGGGCCCCCCCGTCCAGACGCAGCACCCAAAAGGGCCCCCCCGTCCAGACGCAGCACCCAAAAGGGCCCCCCCGTCCAGACGCAGCACCCAAAAGGGCCCCCCCCCGTCCAGGCGCAGCACCCAAAAGGGCCCCCCCCGTCCAGGCGCAGCACCCAAAAGGGCCCCCCCCGTCCAGGCGCAGCACCCAAAAGGGCCCCCCCCGTCCAGGCCCAGCACCCAAAAGGGCCCCCCGTCCAGACACAGCACCAAAGGGCCCCCGTCCAGACACAGCACCAAAGGGCCCCCATCTGGACAAAGTCCTGCCAGCAGCTTCTTTGGAGCGGTGAAGGATCAGTGAACTCACCGCTCCTTCCCATTGAAATCAATGGGGCAGTGCTGTGATACCGCCGGTAAAACACTGTTCCGGTGGCGTTTTGCAGGCGGATTTAACCCCTTTTCGTCAGCTAAAACGACGGTAAAGCGGCGCTAGTTTTTTGACGCCCTAGGCGGCGCGGTGTGAAAGGGCTCTTATAATATAAATGTTGCTTCTCTTATCTCCCTGGCTGCCTAACCCCTAAAACCAGAGAAAAACTTTCATCTCCACACCCCCCCCCCCCCCCCCCCATTTCCTCCCTTTCTTTTTTTCTTCTCTTCTTTTCTTCTCGCTCTTCCCCCCTCCTCCGTTCATCTTGTAGAAGAATGTTTCAGATTTCTGAGCGCCTTTGAGTGCTGTTGAAGTCCGTCCTCATAATGCAAATAATTAA
Organism: Lithobates pipiens; assembly: GCF_037356315.1. Classification (NCBI taxonomy): domain Eukaryota; kingdom Metazoa; phylum Chordata; class Amphibia; order Anura; family Ranidae; genus Lithobates; species Lithobates pipiens. The sequence goes on from NW_027507789.1 coordinate 11,627,607, forward strand.
AGAGTTACAATGTTCCTCCACGTACTCCTTCGCTGACATTTAATTAGATCTACATTGTATCTCTTTGATTAAATTTTAGTTTCAATGTTTCTAACTTTGTATTTATGGCTGGTCATTAAATGTTGCTGGTTTGAGGGGTTAGCCGGCCAGAGAGATAATTAATATGAACAGGCAGAGAAGAGAAGCGACATCCATATTATTAGGGTTCCAAGTCTCATCTGCTTACATTTCGCCTTCTCAAGTTCTCGGTTAACCACATGAAGACCAGGCATCTTCTTACACTTTTAGTTTACATGTGAAAAATCATTTTTTTTTTTTTTTTTTTTTGCTATAAAATTATTTAGAACCCCCAAACACACATACATTATGTATATATATATATATATATATATATATATATATATTTTTTTTTTTTTAAAGCAGGCCCTAAAGAATAAATTAGCGGGTTTAGCACTTTTTTTATGGCACACAGTATTTTCAAATGCAATTTTCTGTGGGGAAAAAAATAAACTTTTTATAATTTAATGCAATAAAAAAAATAAAAAATAAAATACATAATTTATGAATAATAATTTGGAGGGGAAAATTCACTCATTTTCAATTTTAATGCAAAAAAACAATACAATACATAACCCAATTTTTTTGTAAAATATAAAAAAAAAAATAACGTTACACCAAGTAAATTACCCTATTTAAATCGGCATATAACGCGCACTTTTTTCCCCTTAAAATCAGGGGAAAATCGTGCGTGCATGTTATACGCCGATCCCCCGCCGATTGTGAGCGCTTTCTCAACTATTTTCAGCCGTTCAACAGTGTAGAACAGCCGAAAATAGCTGAGAACGGCCGAGAGCTACTGAGCGCTGCCGAGATACACAGGGCATTCGCTGTATCTCGGCGGCGCCATTTTTAAACGGAAAGTCTGCAAAAGAAACTGACAAGGCTGCAATGGAAGGCTGCAAATGACTGGGAAGGCTGCTAATGGCATGCAAGGCTGCAATGGAAGGCTGCTAATGACATGCAAGGCTGCAATGGAAGGCTTCTAATGATATGTAAGGCTGCAATGGAAGGCTGCTAATGGCATGCAAGGCTGCAATGGAAGGCTGCTAATGGCATGCAAGGCTGCAATGGAAGGCTGCTAATGGCATGCAAGGCTGTAATGGAAGGCTGCTAATGACATGCAAGGCTGTAATGGAAGGCTTCTAATGACATGCAAGGCTGCAATGGAAGACTGCTAATGACATGCAAGGCTGCAATGGAAGACTGCTAATGACATGCAAGGCTGCAATGGAAGACTGCTAATGACATGCAAGGCTGCAATGGAAGGCTGAAAATGACTTGCAAGGCTACAATGGAAGACTGCTAATGACATGCAAGGCTGCAATGGAAGGCTGCAAATGACATGCAAGGCTACAATGGAAGGCTGCTAATGACATGCAAGGCTGCAATGGAAGGCTGAAAATGACATGCAAGGCTGCAATGGAAGGCTGCAAATGACATGCAAGGCTACAATGGAAGGCTGCAAATGACATGCAAGGCTACAATGGAAGGCTGCAAATGACATGCAAGGCTACAATGGAAGGCTGCAAATGACATGCAAGGCTGCAACGGAAGGCTTCTAATGACATGCAAGGCTGCAATGGAAGGCTGCTAATGACATGCAAGGCTGCAATGGAAGGCTGCAAATGATTGACAAGGCTGCAATGCAAGGCTGCAAATGACACTGATAAGGCTGCATTGATGGGCATTTAGATGTAAGTTTTTTTCCTTAAACTTCCCCCCTAAAAGTTTTTTTCTTTAAAATTCCCTCCTAAACTTGGGGTGCGAGTTATACGCCGATAAAGACGGTAGATGCGGAGTCACCTCTTCACATCACAGCCTCACCTGCATGCCACCTTTGCTGGACCAGCATCATGAGTTTACATTGTGCAAGTGGGCCAACTGCTAACGGCACCGAATGCCGCCATGCGTCCCGCCGTAGAGCATCATCACCTTATATGGTGCTGGTGGCCGGGCCACCTACACCATGGCAAATCAAGACGCTAATCCCAGGCAAACTGGGTCCAGAGCTTGTGGCCTCCGGGGTAAGAAACACAACATTATCAGCCTTCCACAGCTTCACGCTAATGACGTAAGAATTTTATTCATTTTTTTTCATTCTTATAATATGATTGATGGTGCAGATTATTTTTATGCTCGACATCTTTATTAATAAAATACAAAGCTATTTTTTTTGTTCAGAGTTTTTCTTTAAGTCCATCAGAAATGCAGATGGAAAAACAGCGAACGGTCTCTGTAGCAGGAAAACTCGTCCTGATCCCCCCCCGTTGTTTCTGCTCTTTTATTGCTCACATTAGCACCTGGAAGCGCTGGCACAGAAGCCGATGCGTGGGAGTCAGCGCCAGTCCCCGGATTGTACTTCATGTAGCAGGTGATAGGGAGACCTTATGAAGATTCTCTGTACTGCCATATAGCTCGAGGCTCATCGCGCAGCTGTAAAACGGCCGTTGTCTACCTCTCTACCGGTCCTCCAAAATTTGGGCGGGTATCAGGTCGAAGCACGAACGTCCGTCTGCCCCCCCCCGTGTGCAATTCACAGCTCCAGGTCTCACCAGCCTGTGCCATGTATATGATGACCCGTGTTCAATAGAGATCTACAGTGCTGTGAAAAAGTGGCTCATAATTGTGAAGTGGAAGGAAAATGATAAATTGTTTTCAACATTTTTTACAAATATGTGAAAAGTGTGGGGGGGGGGGCACACCTTTACTCAGATACCCCTAACTAAAATCTAATGGAACCAATTGCCTTCAGAAGTCACCTAATTAGTAAATAGAGTCCACCTGTGTGTAATCTAATCTCAGTATACATACAGCTGTTCTGTGAAGCCCTCAGAGGTTTGTTAGAGAACCTTAGTGAACAAACAGCATCATGAAGGCCAAGGAACACACCAGCCCTCAAACTTCACAGAACAGCTGAACAAACAGACGGGTGAGGGTTAAAGTTGTAGAGAAGTATAAAGCAGGGTTAGGGTATAAAAATCTCCCAAGCTTTGATCATCTCACGGAGCTCTGTTCAATCCATCATCAGAAAATGGAAAGAGTATGGGCACAACTGAAAACCTACCAAGACATGGCCGTCCACCTAAACTGACCGTTCGGGCAAGGAGAGCATTCATCAGAGAAGAGCCAAGAGGTCCATGGTAACTCTGGAGGAGCTGCAGAGATCCACAGCTCAGGGGGGAGAATCTGTCCACAGGACAACTATTAGTCGTCTCTCCACAAATCTGCCCTTTATGGAAGAGTGACAAGAAGAAAGACATTGGTGAGAGAAAGTAATAAGAAGTCCTGTTTGTAGTTTGTGAGAAGCCATGTGGGGGAGGGGGCAGCAAACATATGGAAGAAGGTGATCTGGTCAGATGAGACCAAAATTCAACTTTTTGGCCTAAAAGCAAAAAACGCTATGTGGGGGGAAACTAACACTGCACATCACCCTGAACACACCATCCCCACCGTGAAACAGGGTGGTGGCAGCATCATGTGGTGGGGATGGTTTTCTTCAGCAGGGACAGGGAAGCTGGTCAGACTTGATGGGAAGATTGATGGAGACAAATACAGGACAATCTTAGAAGAATGAACCAGTCAAAGTCCAGACCTAAATCCCATTGAGAATCTGTGGCAAGACTTGAAAATTGCTGTTCACAGACGCTCTCCATCCAATCTGACAGAGCTTGAGATATTCTGCAAAGAAGAATATAGACAAAAACGTCCCTCTCTAGATGTGCAAAGCTGGTAGTGACATCCCCAAAAAGACTTGCTGCTCTAATTGTAGAGAAAGGAGGTTCTACAAAGTATTGACTCCGGGGGGCGCCATACAAATGCCCCCCCCCCCCCACACTTTTCACATATTTGTAAAAAAATGTTGAGAATCATTTATCATTTGCCTTCCATGTCACAATAATGTGCCACTGTGTGTTGGTCTATCACATAAAATCCCAATAAAATAAATTTACGTTTTTGGTTGTAATATGACAAAATGTGGAAAATTTGAAGTGGTATGAATACTTTTTCAAGCCGCTGTATACTTGGGACCATCCTGCACCCCCCACCAAGAGAGGTTTGGTCCCCGTGGGATCTGAATATTCCCATAGCCTCGTCTGCCCCATACACATCCCTGAGATGATCCCGGCTCCACTCCACCGATCAATACCACAATACGGCCACCTGCACTCAGATCGTTACAGCATTACAGTGTGCAAAGAGCAAGTCGATTCACATAATTTATGCCATACATGTTAAATGAAATTTGAATGCTAAGCCAATACTATTCAGAGTCAGAGGAAGTCCTGATTGGTACATATTGATCACAGGTGCACATAGGGACCATTTAGATGGGGATAACAAGCGTAATTGTGCAGCTGTTAATCACATGAGCCAGTTTGTTTCGGTCCCCCAATGCAACTTTAAATCTGACCTCCGGCCTTCCCTTCAGTGTTGCCCAGGTGCACTGGTTCCTCTCCTGGAACGGCTTCCTCTGAATTCACCGCACACTGTGAGCTTCTCACAATGTGCACTAGAAGCTGCAGCAAGTCAGATATAGAGCCCTGCCCCATTTCCTGGCTGAGGGACATCCAGCATCATCTAGCCCTTTCCTTCCCTGGCTCGCTCCCCTATCATTCATTGGTTTTCAGTTCTTTCAAACATGGAATCTCAGCATAGTTTCATAGTTAGTAAGGTTGAATAAAGACACCAGTCCATCCAGTTCAACCTGAGTGAGTGTCCACAATTGTCCCTATCCCTGTACATTGCATACTCACTTTGGTCCCCATAATCCAAGGTCCCCATTCATATACTAGGGCCAATTTTGGACAGAAGCCAATTAACCTACCTGCATGTCTTTGGATTGTGGGAGGAAACCGGAGTACCCGGAGGAAACCCACACAGGCGAGAAGGGAGAACATGCAAACTCCAGGCAGGTAGTGTCGTGGTTGGGATTTGAACCAGTGACCCTTCTTACTGCTAGGTGAGAGTGCTAACCACTACACCACTGTGCCACATCACGTGGGTGTTAACATGCCAAAACAGACTGTCTAGGAACGCCTATTCCATCAGATTGGCATCCACCCATTAAGGCATTTCGATTTTTTTGCATAACTCCTCCCACTGCTTTCCTCAGGGCGGAGGGCCCTTGAGAGGAGTACTGAGGCAGGGTGCTGGACGGTATGTACAGCACTCTGCCGGCCCCTCACACCAGCCATGATCTGCCTGCATTGCATAGAGACGCACAGAGACCCAGCAATGACGTCACTGGGTGCAAAATAAGGTATGTAATGAAAATCGCAGGGTTTTAGTTTAACAGTTCATTAGCATGAGGGGCAAGAAAAGAATCAAGGAAAGCAAAATATAAGCAGATTAAACTTCAGCTTTAAAGCAAAAGGTGGGGGCAAAGATTGCGGTGTGGGAAAACGCTGGCAATTTTACGCATAAAAAGACTTGCAAGCTGATAAACGCCCAATGCATGTGAGGCCTTGGGGCTATTTGAGGGGTACGTTTTAGGGTCAGTTTGAGAGCATCCGCTAACACGCCAGGGTGCCAAGATGTGAACGGGCCCTTTACCATCATAGCAGAATCGTGTAATGGGGGCGGATAAGGATGCGGGAGGTTAGGTGAGGAGCCCCCCACGCACATGGCCGCTAATCCAGATGTGCTCTTTAACAGCAACAGGGACGGCGTGCGATATTTTCTTTGCAGCGGCAGCAGCTGCACCCCACCACCCACCTCCGATGTTTTTGTTTATAGGTCTCGTCCCGCTACACACATTACAGCAATCAAGCCGGGAATACATTTACATAATATGTAATTACACAAAAGAGAGCGCGTTAACATCTGCATCTGTCTGCGACTCGTTACCAATCAGACGCTGCCAGCGAACAAAGGCAGACGTGGGGGGGGGGGATGGGGGAGAGAGCCAACGGGGTGTGCAAAATACATGCAGACAACGGGGCGCTGCAGTGTGCAGATGGTTGGCACCCTACGTCTTCACTAAAACACATTTAGGAATCTACGATACAAACCAGTAACCTCAAAAAGGTGTGAAAAACTGAAAATTGAGAATATCCGAACAATGTAAGATGCAAAATTACAACCCGCCCCATACCCCTCACCCGCCATGAAGAATGTACCTTTTCTTCTAAAAATGGTAGTGCACAGTACCGGTAGTTCTTTTTTTTTTTTTTTTTAGTACTCGCCGATACCAATTACCGATACCTACCGCAACGGTTTTGTCTTCACGTCCGCTGTCACCAATGGTACAAAGCATTGAAAAGTTATTTGCAAAATGAAATAAAATTGATTTGATTGAAATGAATTGATGTTTTTAATTTTGCGCTTTTTCATTGTGAAATGTGTAAATATATTGTTAACATATATGTGCAAAAATATTCACTGACAAAGCAAATAAAAAAAAAATTTAAAAAATGTAATTGTTTATCGTTTATAAAATAGACTTGAAAAAATTTAATAAAGCAGGAAAATAATAATAAATTAAATGGAGGAGAATAGGGAGTTAATTAAAGGCTAATTATGCCGTGTACACACGTCCGGACTTTCCGGCAGACTAGGTCCGACGGGATCAGTCCGTCGGACAATCCGATCGCGTGTGGGCTAGTCCGATCATTTTTCGGGAATTTTTTATTTTTTTTAAAAAAAATCAGACGGACCTAGAAATAGAACATGTTTCAAAATCTATCCGATGGCCTCAATTCCGACGGACTAAGAATCGGGAAAACCGTTCGTCTGTGTGCTGGTCCCACGGACCAAATAAGACGAGGGAAGCTATTGGCTACTGGCTATTGAACTTCCTTGTTTAGTCCTGTTTACGTCATCACGTTCAAATCAAAAAAGGACTTTCGAACGGACTTAGCCTGTTCGTGTGTGGCCATGTCCGTTCCTTAAGTCTGTCGGACCTCCACCAAACGTCCATCGAGAAGACCGGTCACGTGTACGCGGCAGAGTTAATTTTAGGGTTATTATGGGGTTAAACAGAGGAACATTTGTTCATCCCTTTGATCTGCAGATGAAGAAACTGAAAGATACAAAAGGAAACAATGTTTTTTATTTTAGTGTTTCAGACTGAGCAATGTTGTTAATAAACACTGCTAGCTGCTTTTTTTTTTTTATTCTTTTCACAGTTCAATTACTGGACTTCTTTAACACTTCAGCTGTCAACAGGGGAGACCCACTGACAGCTCAAAGAACAGAGCCTGAAAGTATCGGTTTCAGTTATCGGTGTATCTGCATGAGTACCGATACTTGTGCAAATACTCGGTTTCGGCACCGATACCTATGAATGAATGAATGAATGAAATACTTATATAGCGCACAATGCGAACTGAATCACCTCTAGGCGCTGTAGATACCTATACTAGTATCGGTGCAACCCTACTGCAGAGTGAGATCCTTTAAGGCAGTGGTCATCAACCCTGTCCTCAGGGCCCACTAACAGGCCAGGTTTTATGTAGTACCTTGGGGAGATGCAGACTAGAATACTGCAATCACTGAGCAGCAAATGATATCACCTATGATGTATTTCAGTTTTCTTGCAAACCTGGCCTGTTAGTGGGCCCTGAGGACAGGAGTTGATGACCACTGATTTAAGGCACTGCTGCCTCTGACTGCCGGTCTCACCAGATTTGGAATGAGATTTGGGGATGTCACTGCTGTGCTGCTCACTGTTCTCCTTGCTGGAGAGGAAGCCGTAGTCGAGGAAATGCAGTGCAAGGATCTCCCTGCTTCTGCTTCATCCCTTCTGGGGATCTGCACTTCCCCCACCTCTATCATTACCCCTCCAGTCATCAGCTCACCAGTTGTCATTGGTTGCAATACCGACATGAGGAAGCCAACCCCCGCCTCTACTAAGATGGCCACCTCCACACAGAGACACAGTGCAAAACACGGCATAGTGACTAAGTAACGGGGAAAAGATCAGCTGCAGGGAGGCACAGACAATACTGGTGACTGGTTCCGTGTCCTCTGCCTGACGATACTGGGCACTTCGTTAAGAGTTCAGTTCCTCTTTATTTGCACCCTCTCTCCTATGGTTTCTACAGAGAGATGACATAGCATAGGATCATGTAACAAGAGCCTGCATGGACAGGATCATGTAAAAAGAGGCTGCATGGCACAGGATCATGTAAAAAGAGGCTGAATGGCACAGGAGCATGTAAAAAGAGGCTGCATGGCACAGGATCATGTAAAAAGAGGCTGCATGGCACGGGACCATGTAAAAAGAAGCCGCATTGCACGGGACCATGTAAAAAGAAGCCGCATGGCACAGGATCATATAAAAAGAGGCTGCATGGCACAGGCTCCTGTAAAAAAAGGCTGCATGGCACAGGCTCCTGTAAAAAAAGGCTGCATGGCACAGGCTCCTGTAAAAAAAAAGGCTGCATGGCAAAGGCTCCTGTAAAAAAAGGCTGCATGGCACAGGCTCCTGTAAAAAAAGGCTGCATGGCAAAGGCTCCTGTAAAAAAAGGCTGCATGGCAAAGGCTCCTGTAAAAAAAGGCTGCATGGCAAAGGCTCCTGTAAAATGAGGCTGCATGGCAAAGGCTCCGGTAAAAAGAGGCTGCATGGCACAGGCTCATGTAAAAAGAGGCTGCATGGCACAGGATCATTTAATATAAGGCTACATGGCACAGGATCATGCAGCAAGAGTCTGCATGGCACAGGATCATGTAACAAGAGGAGGTTGCAGTCCTACCCAAAGCCCGATTAATTTGATTGCAATTTATGATGTCAGATTCCGACCAGATGTGAATTTGGTGAGTTTTCAGCTCAGGTTTTCGGCTCCTCGTCTTGGCGTTTTCTGTACCATTAGAGGCTCCACACCTGAAAACAAGCTGAGAATTTACGCTGCAGGGAGGCGGCAGGGGCAGGGAACACTTCACGTACAAGCAGCAAATCTCCAGGCTGACATAGAGGAGGAGAAGCAGATTAAATATGACCTGCCAGGAGCTGCTGGGAAGACCTTGTGGAAATCCGATTTCGTCGTTAATTAACTTCCACCCGTTTGTTATGCTAACTGCCCTGTGATTAGAGGCAGTGACACCGGCAATCCGATGCTAAATTGATGGGAATGATTGTAGAATGTGTGAAGCGTATCCTTGGCGGATGTGATGTGAAGAACTTCTCCGACCAGCCAGCAGAAAATGATACATTGTGACACAAAGTGAGATGGAATTAAGTCCTGATCCTGTAATACGAGGCCTTCCAAAAGTTCTCCTTAATGAACTGATTAGACCCAAATTTTATGCCAGCTTAAGTCTCCGTTTTCTTATAAACATCGCTCTGCATATAGACGTGTCATAGAAAGAGATCCCGGGATCTTTGCCGATCCAAAGAGGAGCAGGGATGGTGCCTTTTCATCTTGGGGTGTGCAGCTTTTTTTTTTTCCCTATCCTTGCTTCACTCCCCTAGATTTTCAGATCAAATATATTTTTTGATAAAAGGCTCCATGCATGGTGACGGTGATGGTCCTTAGTCTGGTTCTCTCGTAGGGATTATGCTGTGCGCAATTTGGTTTGCACCGTTTATTTTGTTCTTGTTTTGTATAATTATATTCAATTATTTTGTAAATATGTTTTGTTTATTCATTTATTTATTATGGTTTTATTATATAATATATATATAAGTTGTTGTTTGTTTTTTCAATAAACAAAATAAACCCCTCATAATGGGCACAGCGGGTGTACAGGCCCAGGAACTCAGCACAGGGATGGTCGGAGGCCCCTCATAATGGGCACAGCGGGTGTACAGACCCGGGAACGCAGCACAGGGATGGTGGGAACCCCTCATAATGGGCACATCAGGTGTACAGACCTGAAAACTCAGCACAGGGGTGGTGATAATCCCTCATATCGGGCACAGAGGGTGTACAGACCCGGGAACTCAGCACAGGGATGGTTGGAACGCCTCGTAATGGGCACAGCAGGTGTACAGACCCAGGAACACAGCACAGGGATGGTGGGAACTTCTCATAATGGGCACAGCGGGTATACAGACCTGGGAATTCAGCACAGGGGTGGAGGGAACCTGTCATAATGGGCACAGCAGGTGTACAGACCCGGGAACTCAGCACAGGGATGGTGGGAACTTCTCATAATGGGCACAGCAGGTGTACAGACCCGGGAACTCAGCACAGGGATGGTGGGAACTTCTCATAATGGGCACAGCAGGTGTACAGACCTGGGAACTCAGCACAGGGGTGGCGATAATCCCTCATAATGGGCACAGAGGGTGTACAGACCCGGGAACTCAGCACAGGGGTGGCGATAATCCCTCATTATGGGCACAGAGGGTGTACAGACCCGGGAACTCAGCACAGGGGTGGCAATAATCCCTCATAATGGGCACAGAGGGTGTACAGACCCGGGAACTCAGCACAGGGGTGGCGATAATCCCTCATTATGGGCACAGAGGGTGTACAGACCCGGGAACTCAGCACAGGGATGGTGGGAATCCCTCTTAATGGGCACAGCAGGTGTACAGACCTGGGAACTCAGCACAGAGATCTCACCAGAGTCCCCGAGGTATAGCAGAGACAGAGATGGTTTAACTCCCCAGAATCCACCAAATACTGAAATGTCAGTTCTGGGCCCACTGACCGTTTAATGCTGCATTACTTCCAGGGTAGATTTGAATGTCTCGGTCCCGATGGGGCATTTGGTTTGTCGTGGTTATAATTGGCTTATTAGCCTCGATAATCAAAAGCTCTTCCATATAGGAGACCTTAGCAGCGAGGCACACGGCTCGTTCTGTGGATACTCCCTGGAGGGAGCGACTATAACAGAATCCTGTACAGCGACCAGAGAGCAATCACTAATTCAATTCAAGAATATGCCAACGGAGGTTATTCAGGAGATATGGGACCATCAGCATTAGGACTAATGGTAATAATATGAGTTCAACGTTAACAGTGAGAGCTCAACGGTCCTCTGTACTTCTGCATTTATGACATTTTTACATGTTTATAGGACATATTTTTCAAGCTGGTGTCTCCTGCGTCTGTGTGTTAGTACTTGGTTGGGACCTGGTTTCAGAATCATGTACAAATCCTGGTGGGACAGGGGAGCCTGAGCAATCCACGGCTGGTTAGCCGCTCTGATTGCTATTATGAGAGAGCCGACTTTGGGCTGGAGGCATCATCCCAGTACAACCACTTGAAGTCAACCTAAGTACCGGTACGTCGATTGGTGGCAAGTAGATATGCAATGAAAAACCAGGACAACATAGTAAGCAGTATCATGTTTAAAAGAACGTTCTACATGGCACATGACATCCAAGAAGCTTCCACCCCACATTGTCCTGAACACGAGGCATGGCAGAGAGGAGCGGGCGGTCGCCTAATTTTTTTTTATTTTTGCATACAAGAGTATATAACTTGTGTGGGTACACATACATTTTCATTTCAACCATTTGATGAATACAGGTGGGAGGATTTGCTGCCTTAATAAAATGTTCCTCTCCAGAAATAGGAGAGGCTGCCCAGGCAACTGACAACTTCTCTTCTATAAACCTGGCCCGGTGCTGAATATGCAGATAAACTGCCCACGGAGTGAAGCCTGCACCATGGCTGTAACAGTTTCAGCACCATGGACAGCGACGGCGTTCAGCAAATGCTATACTGCAGGGGTCTCCAAACTTTTTACAGAAAGGGACAGTTTACTGTCCTTCAGACTGTGAGGGGGACAGGCTTGGGCCAGTGAAAGTAGAAAAAGCCCTGGTGTCACTGGGAGCAGACAATGCCCCGTCATTCGTATTTATGGGTGGAAAATTGCCCCATCATTGGTGTCAGGGGAAGGAATAGTACCTCGTCATTGGTGTCAATGGAAGGAATAGTGCCCCGTCATTGGTGTCAATGGAAGGAATAGTGCCTCGTCATTGGTGTCAGTAGAAGGAATAGTGAATAGATCTAGGAATAAGAGGAAAGAAGAGGAAAGAAGAGGAAAGAGGAAAGAAGAGGAAAGAGAAAAGAAGAGGAAAGAGGAAAGAAGAGGAAAGAGGAAAGAAGAGGAAAGAGGAAAGAAGAGGAAAGAAGAAGAAGAACGAGGGAAGAAGAACGAGGGAACAAGAACGAGGGAACAAGAACGAGGGAACAAGAACGAGGGAACAAGAACGAGAACAAGAACGAGGGAACAAGAACGAGAACAAGAACGAGGGAACAAGAACGAGAACAAGAACGAGAACAAGAACGAGGGAACAAGAACGAGAACAAGAACGAGAACAAGAACGAGAACAAGAACGAGAACAAGAACGAGAACAAGAACGAGAACAAGAACGAGAACAACGAGGGAACGAGAACAAGGGAACAAGAACGAGGGAACAAGAACGAGGGAACAAGAACAAGAACGAGGGAACAAGAACAAGAACGAGAACCAGGGAAGAGCAAGAACAAGAACCAGGGAAGAACAAGAACAAGAACCAGGGAAGAACAAGAACAAGAACAAGAACGAGGGAAGAACAAGAACAAGAACAAGAACGAGGGAAGAACAAGAACAAGAACGAGGGAAGAACAAGAACAAGAACGAGGGAAGAACAAGAACAAGAACAAGAACGAGGGAAGAACAAGAACAAGAACAAGAACGAGGGAAGAACAAGAACAAGAACAAGAACGAGGGAAGAACAAGAACAAGAACAAGAACGAGGGAAGAAGAACAAGAACAAGAACGAGGGAAGAAGAACAAGAACAAGAACGAGGGAAGAAGAACAAGAACGAGGGAAGAAGAACAAGAACGAGGGAAGAAGAAGAACAAGAACGAGGGAAGAAGGAAGAAGGGAGGAGGGAGGAGGGGGAGGGAGGAGGGGGAGAAGAATGAAGAAGTAAGGAGAAGAATGAAGAAGAAGAAGAAGAAGAAGAATGAAGAATAAGAAGAATGAAGAATAAGAAGAATGAAGAATAAGAAGAATGAAGAATAAGAAGAATGAAGAATAAGAAGAATGAAGAATAAGAAGAATGAAGAATAAGAAGAATGAAGAATAAGAAGAATGAAGAATAAGAAGAATGAAGAATAAGAAGAATGAAGAATAAGAAGAATGAAGAATAAGAAGAATGAAGAATAAGAAGAATGAAGAATAAGAAGAATGAAGAATAAGAAGAATGAAGAATAAGAAGAATGAAGAATAAGAAGAATGAAGAAGAATGAAGAAGAATGAAGAAGAATGAAGAAGAATGAAGAAGAATGAAGAAGAAGAAGAAGAAGAAGAAGAAGAAGAAGAAGAAGAAGAAGAAGAAGAAGAAGAAGAAGAAGAAGAAGAAGAAGAAGAAGAAGAAGAAGAAGAAGAAGAAGAAGAAGAAGAAGAAGAAGAAGAAGAAGGAGGGAATTAGAAAGAAGGAGGAAGGAGGAGGAAGAAGAAAGAAAGAGGAAAGAAGAAGAAAAAAAAGAAGAAAGAAGGAGGAGGAAGAAGAAAGAAGGAGGTGGAGGAAGAAAGAAGGAGGAGGAGGAAGAAGAAGAAGGAAGGAGGAAGAAGAAGGAGGAAGGAGGAAGAAGAAGGAGGAAGGAGAAAGGAGGAAGAAGAAGAAGAAAGAGGAAAGAGGAAAGAAGAAGAGGGACAAGAAAAATGAAAAAAAAAAAAGGTATAAAGAGGAGGAAAAAGAAGGAAGAAGAAAGAAGAAATAAAAAAAATAAAAATAAGAAAAATAATATATTCTTTTCTTTTTTTTTTTCTTTAATTTAAACTGGATTTCGCCTTTAACAACCAAATTGCTTGTAACTTTTCTAAGAGCTCAGCCTACGCGTGGGAAAATCCAGACTGACGGTATAATAAAAGATCCTTCTGACCTTCTGTATGCCGCATTCTCTCCTATTCTGATTGGCTTTATAAAATTCTATAATCACAAATGAATCACGCCGCGGCAATTATTGCGATGAAAGAAGAGATCGACAGCTTCTGAACCGAGATTAGTATCCACAATACAAACATGTATAAACAGGCTGGTGAGATTAAGCGCTCACAGAGCCGGCGCTGAATAGAGATAGCCTTGGGTTATATCGCGGGAAAAGAATACATTGCGTAGCGGGACTTAACCCTTTCCTGGCAGATACACATGACAAAGGGAACTTCGGTATAGGACGTATAATGGCGCACATATAAAAAGGATGGCTTCACCTGGTTTTGGTAGATGGTGAAGAGTTAAAGGGAAACCCCAGACCAAACAATTTCAATGCAAAAGAGAAATTTTTAGTTATCGGGTGGACAACACTTCGCTTCTTCGAAGTCTTGGATACCCCAAAAGTGGCATCATCCTCCCATTCCTGACTCTATTTCAGTACCCTTGAGATTCTTAGGTTCCCTTCCATCTTTGTATGTTTCAGTTTCCTCCCACTATATCCTACCTGATATAAAATAGATATAAAAGTCCAGTAGTAATGGTAGGAACCTCCATAATTGTAGCAACAACAGCTACAATTGTAGGTAAAGCCCAACTCCACTTTCCCCTTTTTTTCCCCATTACCTGCTCCCCACCTTGTACTTTTCCCCAGCGGTCTATGGCCCATGAAATTACTGGTCCTCTAGCATTGGATGGATCACTACTCTGCAATATCCCCCTGTGACTCCGAAGGCACCCCCCCCCCCCCCCATGGGGCAGGTCCCTGGTCCTGCATTGAATGGTGCTGAGCGTCATTCCTCCAGGAAGAGGACCGGCACTGGGGTGACTGGATTTTTGTTTTCACATTTTTACACATTGGTCAGAATGAAACATTGTATAAATTAAAATCGTTTTACATTCTTAAAATACAAATGGATACATTTTTCAAGGTAGAAAAAGTAGGCACAGGGTTATTTTCAACAGCTTCAATACCCTCTGGTCACGAGAGGGTTACTGCTCTAGCATCCAATAAAAATAAATATAATTTTTGGGTTGATTGATCCTTTTTTCAACTGAAGAGCTGAACCTTGTCCTCATCCTCCCATATCAAGGAAATTAGGTTTCCTCTTCAAAGCAAACCTGCGAGCCATTGTAAACTTTTTAATACATTATGACCGATTGACGAAAAGCCAATGTGGTACCAACATTCAAAGAAAAGGGCCGAGATACAGCATATTGAACTTTAACGGCATCCCAGTCTTAGTCTGTAGGGTTCAATATTGAGTTGGCTCCGCCCTTTGCAGCTATAACGGCTTCAACTCTTCTGGGAAGGCCGTCCACAAAGGTTTAGGAGATGTGTTTGTATAAATGTTTAACCATTCTTCCAGAAGCGCATTTGTGAGGTCAGGCACTGATGTTGGAAGAGAAGGCCTGGAGACTGGCCTGCTATTAAAGTTCATGTGAGTTTAAAGTCAAGCGTTTCAATACTTTTGACAAAATAGTGTATATACCTGGAAACTACAGACCAGTCAGTCTGGCATCAATAGTATGTAAACTATTGTAGGGGTTGATAAGGAATCCAAGAACTTGCAG
Organism: Lithobates pipiens; assembly: GCF_037356315.1. Lineage (NCBI taxonomy): Eukaryota > Metazoa > Chordata > Amphibia > Anura > Ranidae > Lithobates > Lithobates pipiens. Next base: position 11,643,062 of record NW_027507789.1, read on the forward strand.
ACAAACATAGTACCATTAGTGGTAACCAGCATGGATTTATAAAAAAGATTAATCTTGCCAGACCAACATTATGAGGGGGCTGGATAGAGGAAGACCTATGGATGTGACGTATCTGGACTTCGCGCTAAAGCATTCAATACATTTCCCAATAAATGGTTCATTTACAAATTACGGTCTGTTGGCATAGACCAGTGATGTCGGACCTTGGCACCCCAGATGTTTTGGAACTACATTTCCCATGATGCTCCACTACACTGCAGAGTGCCAGGGCATCATGGGAAATGTAGTTCCAAAACATCTGGGGTGCCAAGGTTCGCCATCACTGGCATAGACCATTGGTCTTCAAACAGCGGCCCTTTCCTTACCTCTATACAGCCCTTGGGACAATATTTCTCCAACTGATAGCAAAGATGAGGCACTATTCCTCCCACTGACACCATTAACCACTGGGAGAAAGGTTTTCCCAATATTATTATTATTATTTCATGAGGTTACTTTGCTCCAGACCTTCTCAACCAAGGATCCTTGGAATTCTGGGGTTCCTCCAGAGGTTCCTTGGGGTTCCTAGAGCAAAGAGCAATGTCTGCTGTTTTCAGATGACAATTAATACAAATGGAACCATGAGCCTTAGTTATTTATAGTAATAATTACCAGAGGTTTCTCAAGACCTGAACGTTATAGCCAAGGGTTCCTCATGGTGGAAAAGGTTGTGAATGATGGCTTGAGTCACTTAAATGGACACACAGGTTTACTTTAAACAAGAATTCCAGGTATGGATATTTCATACATGGTTACATTTTTCCAGCCTGAGCCAACTATGTATATACCATACCTGATCGATGGTAGTGGAAGCTGGAAATTACTGAAGTAGACACCACTACTGCACTGCTACTACACTACTACTACTACTACTACTACTACTACTACACCACAACTTCAGTGATCTCCACTAGCTTCCAGTTCCTGCTCTGCTGCATTGTGAACACAGAAGATTGGCTGCTCAGCTGGGGCGCCATCCAGAGAGTGCTTTACATTTTCTGAATAAATGCAAAGAATTCCTTGATTGGACAAAGTGTGCGTCACCACCTCGCTTCCCCGCCTCGTCCAATGAGAGAATGCTCTGCATTCATTCATTCATTAAAAAAAAAAAAAAAGAAATGCAAAGCTTCCTCAGAATGGCAACTGTGCACAGCGGCTGACTTGCTCTGTTCACAATGCAACAGGGCAGATGCTCAGAACAGGATCTGGAAGCTAGTGGAAATCACTGTAGTAAGCTCTGATGAAGAGGGGACGCTCCTCGAAACACATCAGTTGAAACGCGTGGCATCTTCCCAGCATACAAGAAGTATTGCGGTCGTGGGGGTTCGCCATGTGGATATTGTGAAGATCATGTCCCTTTTCTTGGTTTGTGAGTATAATAGCCTATTTTCCCTTTATTAAAGTGATTTAAAGGTTTTTTTTTTTAAATAACAAACATGCCATACTTACCTGCTCTGCACAGAGCAGCCCAGATCTTCCTCTTCTGGTGTGCCCCGGCAGCGCTCCTTGCCCCTCCTCTTTTTTGGGTGCCCCCACATAAAGTGGTTTTCCATGGGGGCACCCATGCAGGCACAATCTCGAGTCCCGCTGCTGCGTCCATTGATACAGAGAGCAGGACTCAGCCCCGCCACCCCACTTTCGTGTCACTAGGATTTGATTGACAGCAGCGGGAGCCAATGGATCCGATAAGCACCTGAGACATCAACTGGAGTCGCTGGGCTCGTCGCTGGAATGAATGGGTTTAGGTAAGAAAAAGGTGGGGGGGGGGGGGTGGACTTTACAACTCCTTTAACCTCTTCAGCTCCATAGGATTTACCCTCTTCATGATCAGGTTGTTTTTTGCGATACGGCTCTGCGTTAGGGGAAGGCCTCACCGGCTACACGTGGATATACGGATACAAGACTCTCCTCAAAACTGGAATACCAGGTGCAGGCTAAGCATGTAGCAAATGAAGCAAAAAGGAATAGCTAACACGTTTCACACTTAACAGTGCTTAATCCTAGCTCATCGCTAGGATTAAGCACTGTTACGTGTGAAACGGGTTAGCTCGTTTGTCCCATTTTCTGCTGCGGCTTGTATTTTTTGTTTTGTTTTTTTTTACAATAAAGGCTATATTCTGGAGTGCGCCTGTCCAGAACTTCCTTTTTTGCTTCATGGCTCTGCGTTACTTTAACTGACAATTGCGCTGTCATGCGACGTTGTACCCAAATAAAATTCATGCCCTTTTCTTCCTACCAACAGAGCTTTCTTTTGGTGGTATTTGATCAACTCTGCGCTTTTTTTTTTGTTGCGCTATAAGCAAATAAAAAAAAAAAAGACAGTTTTGGGGAAAAATATTTTATATTATATATATATATATATACACCGTATATATATATATATATATATATATATATATTTTTTTTTTTTTTTCCTTCTTCTTTCTGTTATAAAACAGATCCAATAAAAAAAAAAATAATCTAATTTCTGCTTTAAATTTAGGACAATATGTATTTTGCTACATGTTTTTGGTAAAAAACAAAACAAAAACAAAAAGCGTGTATTGATTGGTTTGCGCAAAAGTTATAGTAGCTACCATTTATGGTAAACTTTTATGGATTTTTTTTTTTTTATACTATTAGTGGTAGCGATTAGCTATTTATAGCGGGGTTGCCATATAGCGGCAGGCAAATTGAATACTAACACTTTCTTGGGAACCAGTGAAAACTAATACAGTGATCGATGCTTAAAAAAAATGCACTGTCACTGTACTAATGACACTGGCTGGGATAGGGGCGATCAAGGGGTTAACTGTGTGCCTAACCTGTGTTTTACTGTAGTGTGGGAGATGCTTTTACTAAGGGAAAGCATGGATCCATGTCCTTTGCTTTGCAGGAACACAGGATCCATGCCTTCCCTACTGACAGAACGGCGATCTGGCTTGTTTACATGCCGTTTCTGCCTGTGTAACGAATGATCGTCGGGTGACGGTGGACATAGGGCCCCCGGTACCCGCTGTTGAATCACAGCAGGAGTGAGCCGCCGGCACGTGATCCTGCGCACACGGAGCCACCACCCTGTAGCAGTAAAACTGCTATAGGGAGGTTGGCAAGTGGTTAAAGATAATATACTAGGCTGGGGCCTCTTGCTCTGTTTCTCTATATATGGCATGTAGTAGCAGTGTAGTAGCAGTAGTGTAGTAGCAGGGTAGTAGAAGTGTAGTAACAGTGTAGTAGAAGTGTAGTAGAAGTGTAGTAGAAGTGTAGTAGAAGTGTAGTAGCAGCAGTGTAGTAGCAGCAGTGTAGTAACAGTGTCTACTTCAGTGATTTCAATCTTTCAAAAAAGGAATCCCACAGGTCTGGTATATACATAGTTGGTACAAGCTGGAAGAATGTTTCTGCCTGTGTAACGAATGATCTTCGGGTGACGGTGGACATAGGGCCCCCGGTACCCGCTGTTGAATCACAGCAGGAGTGAGCCGCTGGCACGTGATCCTGCGCACACGGAGCCACCACCCTGTAGCAGTAAAACTGCTATAGGGAGGTTGGCAAGTGGTTAAAGATAATATACTAGGCTGGGGCCTCTTGCTCTGTTTCTCTATATATGGCATGTAGTAGCAGTGTAGTAGCAGTAGTGTAATAGCAGGGTAGTAGAAGTGTAGTAGCAGTGTAGTAGAAGTGTAGTAGAAGTGTAGTAGCAGCAGTGTAGTAGCAGTGTAGTAGAAGTGTAGTAGCAGCAGTGTAGTAGCCGGGTAGTAGAAGTGTAGTAGCAGTGTAGTAGAAGTGTAGTAGCAGCAGTGTAGTAACAGTGTCTACTTCAGTGATTTCAATCTTTCAAAAAAGGAATCCCACAGGTCTGGTATATACATAGTTGGTACAAGCTGGAACAATGTAACGACGTATAAAATATTCATACCTGGAAATCTTCCGTAAAACAATCCAAATCGATTCAAAGTTATGTTATTAATCACATCCAAGGCCATATACCAGGCACAGCCCACGGGGCTGCCATATCATCTGCGGTCATTCATGGGATAATATTTGCAATAACAAGAGGCCAGAGGAATGAATGAGGAACCTGAATGAAGAGAGAGGAGGACCATGATTAAAGATGGAAGGCAGAGATACTGAGGTTTACTTACAGAAGGGCAAGCAAAGGAAAACGAGTCACATATAAATGGAAGAATGGAGTATTATCATATCCAGAAAAAGCACATGCATCAAGGTCACTCACACACATACAAACGCATCGCCATGTGTACCAGAACACGATGAGTATTATAAAGTGACAATGTCTTGGAGCAGAAGAAGCGGGGGTGGGGAAGGGATGGGGGGTGGGGGGTTAGAATAGGTGGCAGCTTGTAGAATGTAATGTCAAGGCCGCTTTCTATAATAAGTGTGTTTTTGTCCTAAGCAGACAGAATGAGCCGCTCTGTACTACGCGTTCTGTGCCGGTCCTAATACCTTCATTCACCTACTAACTCCAGGTCCCTATAAAGAGCTTCAGCTACATCCTTGGAGGACATTAGGGGGAGGTCAATGTAACCACTAAATGCCAACTGACGCAAATCAGCTGATGAATGGAAAAACTTCCCAACTGTACCCAGCATAGGTGTGTTACTGGCACGACCATCAAGTAGAGCTGAGGCTCTCCAGTCAGACCCCCTGTAGAGATGTGGCCCTCTTGTCTGATCCCCAGTAGAGATGTGGCCCTCTTGTCTGATCCCCAGTAGAGATGTGGCCCTCTTGTCTGATCCCCAGTAGAGATGTGGCCCTCTTGTCTGATCCCCAGTAGAGATGTGGCCCTCTTGTCTGATCCCCAGTAGAGATGTGGCCCTCTTGTCGGATCCCCAGTAGAGATGTGGCCCTCTTGTCTGATCCCCAGTAGAGATGTGGCCCTCTTGTCTGATCCCCAGTAGAGATGTGGCCCTCTTGTCTGATCCCCAGTAGAGATGTGGCCCTCTTGTCTGATCCCCAGTAGAGATGTGGCCCTCTTGTCTGATCCCCAGTAGAGATGTGGCCCTCTTGTCTGATCCCCAGTAGAGATGTGGCCCTCTTGTCTGATCCCCAGTAGAGATGTGGCCCTCTTGTCTGATCCCCAGTAGAGATGTGGCCCTCTTGTCTGATCCCCAGTAGAGATGTGGCCCTCTTGTCTGATCCCCAGTAGAGATGTGGCCCTCTTGTCTGATCCCCGGTAGAGATGTGGCCCTCTTGTCTGATCCCCGGTAGAGATGTGGCCCTCTTGTCTGATCCCCGGTAGAGATGTGGCCCTCTTGTCTGATCCCCAGTAGAGATGTGGCCCTCTTGTCTGATCCCCAGTAGAGATGTGGCCCTCTTGTCTGATCCCCGGTAGAGATGTGGCCCTCTTGTCTGATCCCCGGTAGAGATGTGGCCCTCTTGTCTGATCCCCGGTAGAGATGTGGCCCTCTTGTCTGATCCCCGGTAGAGATGTGGCCCTCTTGTCTGATCCCCGGTAGAGATGTGGCCCTCTTGTCTGATCCCCGGTAGAAATGTGGCCCTCTTGTCTGATCCCCGGTAGAAATGTGGCCCTCTTGTCTGATCCCCAGTAGAAATGTGGCCCTCTTGTCTGATCCCCAGTAGAGATGTGGCCCTCTTGTCTGATCCCCAGTAGAGATGTGGCCCTCTTGTCTGATCCCCAGTAGAGATGTGGCCCTCTTGTCTGAACCCCAGTAGAGATGTGGCCCTCTTGTCTGATCCCCAGTAGAGATGTGGCCCTCTTGTCTGATCCCCGGTAGAAATGTGGCCCTCTTGTCTGATCCCCGGTAGAAATGTGGCCCTCTTGTCTGATCCCCAGTAGAAATGTGGCCCTCTTGTCTGATCCCCAGTAGAAATGTGGCCCTCTTGTCTGATCCCCAGTAGAGATGTGGCCCTCTTGTCTGATCCCCAGTAGAGATGTGGCCCTCTTGTCTGATCCCCAGTAGAGATGTGGCCCTCTTGTCTGATCCCCAGTAGAGATGTGGCCCTCTTGTCTGAACCCCAGTAGAGATGTGGCCCTCTTGTCTGAACCCCAGTAGAGATGTGGCCCTCTTGTCTGAACCCCAGTAGAGATGTGGCCCTCTTGTCTGATCCCCAGTAGAGATGTGGCCCTCTTGTCTGATCCCCAGTAGAGATGTGGCCCTCTTGTCTGATCCCCAGTAGAGATGTGGCCCTCTTGTCTGATCCCCCTAGTAGAGATAAGGCCCCTCTGTCCAACCCCCCCAAGTAGAGATGAGGCCCCTCTGTCCAACCCCCCCAGTAGAGATGAGGCCCCTCTGTCCAACCCCCCCAGTAGAGATGAGGCCCCTCTGTCCAACCCCCCCAGTAGAGATGAGGCCCCTCTGTCAGACCCCCAGTAGAAAGGAGTCCCTTCTGTCAGACCCCCAGTAGAAAGGAGTCCCTTCTGTCCGACCTCAGTAGGGAGGAGTCTCCTCTGTCCGACCCCCAGGAGAGGTGACATCCCTCCATCAAACCCCCAGTAGAGATGAGGCCCCTCTGTCTGAACCCCAAAAGAGAGGCGACACCTCAGTCTGACCTCCAGGAAAGATGAGGCCCCTCTGCCCGACCACCAGCAGAGCTGAAGCCCCTCTTGCAGATTCTCAGTAGAGATGAGGCCCCTCTGCCCAACCCCCAGTAGAGATTAGGTCCCGCTGTCAGTCCCTGAGTAGTGATAGGGCCCCTCTGCCTGACCCAGAGTAGACATCCCTCTATCAAACCCCCAGTAGAGATGAGGCCCCTCTGACCACCAATAGAGATGTGACACCTCGGTCTGACCTCCAGGAAAGATGAGGCCCCTCTGCCTCAACCAGAGTAGGGATAGGGCCCCTCTGCCTCAACCAGAGTAGTGATAGGGCCCCTCTGCCTCAACCAGAGTAGTGATAGGGCCCCTCTGCCTGACCCAGAGTAGACATCCCTCTATCAAACCCCCAGTAGAGATGAGGCCCCTCTGACCACCAATAGAGATGTGACACCTCGGTCTGACCTCCAGGAAAGATGAGGCCCCTCTGCCTCAACCAGAGTAGGGATAGGGCCCCTCTGCATCAACCAGAGTAGGGATAGGGCCCCTCTGCATCAACCAGAGTAGGGATAGGGCCCCTCTGCCTCAACCAGAGTAGGGATAGGGCCCCTCTGCCTCAACCAGAGTAGGGATAGGGCCCCTCTGCCCCAGCCAGAGTAGGGATAGGGCCCCTCTGCCCCAGCCAGAGTAGGGATAGGGCCCCTCTGCCTCAGCCAGAGTAGGGATAGGGCCCCTCTGCCTCAGCCAGAGTAGGGATAGGGCCCCTCTGCCTCAGCCAGAGTAGGGATAGGGCCCCTCTGCCCCAGCCAGAGTAGGGATAGTAGGGCCCCTCTGCCTCAGCCAGAGTAGGGATAGTAGGGCCCCTCTGCCTCAGCCAGAGTAGGGATAGTAGGGCCCCTCTGCCTCAGCCAGAGTAGGGATAGTAGGGCCCCTCTGCCTCAGCCAGAGTAGGGATAGTAGGGCCCCTCTGCCTGAGCCAGAGTAGGGATAGTAGGGCCCCTCTGCCTGAGCCAGAGTAGGGATAGTAGGGCCCCTCTGCCTGAGCCAGAGTAGGGATAGTAGGGCCCCTCTGCCTGAGCCAGAGTAGGGATAGTAGGGCCCCTCTGCCTGAGCCAGAGTAGGGATAGTAGGGCCCCTCTGCCTGAGCCAGAGTAGGGATAGTAGGGCCCCTCTGCCTGAGCCAGAGTAGGGATAGTAGGGCCCCTCTGCCTGAGCCAGAGTAGGGATAGTAGGGCCCCTCTGCCTGAGCCAGAGTAGGGATAGTAGGGCCCCTCTGCCTGAGCCAGAGTAGGGATAGTAGGGCCCCTCTGCCTGAGCCAGAGTAGGGATAGTAGGGCCCCTCTGCCTGAGCCAGAGTAGGGATAGTAGGGCCCCTCTGCCTGAGCCAGAGTAGGGATAGTAGGGCCCCTCTGCCTGAGCCAGAGTAGGGATAGTAGGGCCCCTCTGCCTGAGCCAGAGTAGGGATAGTAGGGCCCCTCTGCCTGAGCCAGAGTAGGGATAGTAGGGCCCCTCTGCCTGAGCCAGAGTAGGGATAGTAGGGCCCCTCTGCCTGAGCCAGAGTAGGGATAGTAGGGCCCCTCTGCCTGAGCCAGAGTAGGGATAGTAGGGCCCCTCTGCCTGAGCCAGAGTAGGGATAGTAGGGCCCCTCTGCCTGAGCCAGAGTAGGGATAGTAGGGCCCCTCTGCCTGAGCCAGAGTAGGGATAGTAGGGCCCCTCTGCCTGAGCCAGAGTAGGGATAGTAGGGCCCCTCTGCCTGAGCCAGAGTAGGGATAGTAGGGCCCCTCTGCCTGAGCCAGAGTAGGGATAGTAGGGCCCCTCTGCCTGAGCCAGAGTAGGGATAGTAGGGCCCCTCTGCCTGAGCCAGAGTAGGGATAGTAGGGCCCCTCTGCCTGAGCCAGAGTAGGGATAGTAGGGCCCCTCTGCCTGAGCCAGAGTAGGGATAGTAGGGCCCCTCTGCCTGAGCCAGAGTAGGGATAGTAGGGCCCCTCTGCCTGAGCCAGAGTAGGGATAGTAGGGCCCCTCTGCCTGAGCCAGAGTAGGGATAGTAGGGCCCCTCTGCCTGAGCCAGAGTAGGGATAGTAGGGCCCCTCTGCCTGAGCCAGAGTAGGGATAGTAGGGCCCCTCTGCCTGAGCCAGAGTAGGGATAGTAGGGCCCCTCTGCCTGAGCCAGAGTAGGGATAGTAGGGCCCCTCTGCCTGAGCCAGAGTAGGGATAGTAGGGCCCCTCTGCCTGAGCCAGAGTAGGGATAGTAGGGCCCCTCTGCCTGAGCCAGAGTAGGGATAGTAGGGCCCCTCTGCCTGAGCCAGAGTAGGGATAGTAGGGCCCCTCTGCCTGAGCCAGAGTAGGGATAGTAGGGCCCCTCTGCCTGAGCCAGAGTAGGGATAGTAGGGCCCCTCTGCCTGAGCCAGAGTAGGGATAGTAGGGCCCCTCTGCCTGAGCCAGAGTAGGGATAGTAGGGCCCCTCTGCCTGAGCCAGAGTAGGGATAGTAGGGCCCCTCTGCCTGAGCCAGAGTAGGGATAGTAGGGCCCCTCTGCCTGAGCCAGAGTAGGGATAGTAGGGCCCCTCTGCCTGAGCCAGAGTAGGGATAGTAGGGCCCCTCTGCCTGAGCCAGAGTAGGGATAGTAGGGCCCCTCTGCCTGAGCCAGAGTAGGGATAGTAGGGCCCCTCTGCCTGAGCCAGAGTAGGGATAGTAGGGCCCCTCTGCCTGAGCCAGAGTAGGGATAGTAGGGCCCCTCTGCCTGAGCCAGAGTAGGGATAGTAGGGCCCCTCTGCCTGAGCCAGAGTAGGGATAGTAGGGCCCCTCTGCCTGAGCCAGAGTAGGGATAGTAGGGCCCCTCTGCCTGAGCCAGAGTAGGGATAGTAGGGCCCCTCTGCCTGAGCCAGAGTAGGGACAGTAGGGCCCCTCTGCCTGAGCCAGAGTAGGGACAGTAGGGCCCCTCTGCCTGAGCCAGAGTAGGGACAGTAGGGCCCCTCTGCCTGAGCCAGAGTAGGGACAGTAGGGCCCCTCTGCCTGAGCCAGAGTAGGGACAGTAGGGCCCCTCTGCCTGAGCCAGAGTAGGGACAGTAGGGCCCCTCTGCCTGAGCCAGAGTAGGGACAGTAGGGCCCCTCTGCCTGAGCCAGAGTAGGGACAGTAGGGCCCCTCTGCCTGAGCCAGAGTAGGGACAGTAGGGCCCCTCTGCCTGAGCCAGAGTAGGGACAGTAGGGCCCCTCTGCCTGAGCCAGAGTAGGGACAGTAGGGCCCCTCTGCCTGAGCCAGAGTAGGGACAGTAGGGCCCCTCTGCCTGAGCCAGAGTAGGGACAGTAGGGCCCCTCTGCCTGAGCCAGAGTAGGGACAGTAGGGCCCCTCTGCCTGAGCCAGAGTAGGGACAGTAGGGCCCCTCTGCCTGAGCCAGAGTAGGGATAGTAGGGCCCCTCTGCCTGAGCCAGAGTAGGGATAGTAGGGCCCCTCTGCCTGAGCCAGAGTAGGGATAGTAGGGCCCCTCTGCCTGAGCCAGAGTAGGGATAGTAGGGCCCCTCTGCCTGAGCCAGAGTAGGGATAGTAGGGCCCCTCTGCCTGAGCCAGAGTAGGGATAGTAGGGCCCCTCTGCCTGAGCCAGAGTAGGGATAGTAGGGCCCCTCTGCCTGAGCCAGAGTAGGGATAGTAGGGCCCCTCTGCCTGAGCCAGAGTAGGGATAGTAGGGCCCCTCTGCCTGAGCCAGAGTAGGGATAGGGCCCCTCTGCCTGAGCCAGAGTAGGGATAGGGCCCCTCTGCCTGAGCCAGAGTAGGGATAGGGCCCCTCTGCCTGAGCCAGAGTAGGGATAGGGCCCCTCTGCCTGAACCAGAGTAGGGATAGGGCCCCTCTGCCTGGCTCCCAGTACTTTCCCTGGACTTGGAAAGGAAGAGCCTACAGGCCAGTGAGTCAATACTCTACTGCATCACACAGTGCAGTCAGTCTAATAATGTAAACATGCGCACGGGTCAGGGATGACCTCATCATTGTACTGCTGATCCTTTTTTTTTTGCGATGTTAGGATGGGAAAGTGAATGGCTTCACTGCATCATATGTCACTGATCTGGCACACAAGTGCGGGATCGGGGCTGTCTCAAGAAACAGGCAAGTTATTCTTTCGGTATCATTCTCGGTTGGCATTCTCTTGCTATGTGGAGATTATAAAACGTGGCAAATTTATAACAAAGTCACCAAGCAGAAAATTCATTCTGGCTGCTGCTTTTTATCGGAGGCTGAAGGGTAGAGGATGAAGTGTTTATCATAGATTAGCGACAGGCAGCGCAGGGCGAGGACACCTAATGAAAATTAAATACTTCAGAACAAATATTGAACTGCCTGGCGCCCCCACTTCACACTCAGAGAATATCCGTCCGGCAAACATTGGCCGCTATCCTTAAGCTTCATTCTGAAGCAACCTCATCTTATACTGCAAGAAAATACATCACCTGCCTGAGTGCCTCCAATGCGTTTCACCCTCATCTTGCGCAACAGAGGGAGAAACATGTCAGAAAACAGATGTGAGTGGCCACCCCCCCCCCCGCCTCACCCCCATTGTCACAAATATAGAGTTACTACCCCCCCATAATCACTAATATGGAGCTGCCATCCCAACCCCCCATAGTCAATAATATGGAGTTGCCATCTCCACCCCCCATGGTCACTAATATGGAGTTGCCATTCCCCCCTCAATGGTCACCAATATGGAGTTACCATCCCCCACCATGGTCACCAATATGGAGTTGTCATACCCCCAACCCCCCCACCCCCATGGTCAATAATATGGAGTTGCCCCCCCCATGGTCACTAATATGGAGTTGCCTCCCACCTCCATGGTCACTAATATGGAGTTGCCATTCCCCCCATGGTCACTAATATGGAGTTGCCTCCCCCCGCCATGAACACCAATATGGAGTTGCCTCCCCCCGCCATGAACACCAATATGGAGTTGCCTCCCCCCTCCATGGTCACTAATATGGAGTTGCCTTCCACCTCCATGGTCACTAATATGGAGTTGCCTCCCCCCGCCATGAACACCAATATGGAGTTGCCTCCCCCTTCCATGGTCACTAATATGGAGTTGCCTCCCACCTCCATGGTCTCTAATATGGAGTTGCCTCCCACCTCCATGATAACCAATATGGTGTTGCCTCCCACCTCCATGGTCACTAATATGGAGTTGCCTCCCCCCGCCATGAACACCAATATGGAGTTGCCTCCCCCTTCCATGGTCTCTAATATGGAGTTGCCTCCCACCTCCATGGTCTCTAATATGGAGTTGCCTCCCACCTCCATGATAACCAATATGGTGTTGCCTCCCACCTCCATGGTCACTAATATGGAGTTGCCTCCCACCTCCATGGTCACTAATATGGAGTTGCCTCCCACCTCCATGGTCACTAATATGGAGTTGCCTCCCACCTCCATGGTCACTAATATGGAGTTGCCTCCCACCTCCATGGTCACTAATATGGAGTTGCCTCCCACCTCCATGGTCACTAATATGGAGTTGCCTCCTCCCTCCATGGTCACTAATATGGAGTTGCCTCCCACCTCCATGGTCACTAATATGGAGTTGCCTCCCACCTCCATGGTCACTAATATGGAGTTGCCTCCCACCTCCATGGTCACTAATATGGAGTTGCCTCCCACCTCCATGGTCACTAATATGGAGTTGCCTCCCACCTCCATGGTCACTAATATGGAGTTGCCTCCCACCTCCATGGTCACTAATATGGAGTTGCCTCCCACCTCCATGGTCACTAATATGGAGTTGCCTCCCACCTCCATGGTCACTAATATGGAGTTGCCTCCCACCTCCATGGTCACTAATATGGAGTTGCCTCCCACCTCCATGGTCACTAATATGGAGTTGCCTCCCACCTCCATGGTCACTAATATGGAGTTGCCTCCCACCTCCATGGTCACTAATATGGAGTTGCCTCCCACCTCCATGGTCTCTAATATGGAGTTGCCTCCCCCCTCCATGATCACTAAATATAGGAGTTGCCTCCCACCTCCATGGTCACCAGTATGGGTAATATGGAGTTGCCTCCCACCACCATGGTCACTGTTATGGAGTTGCCTCCCCCCTCCATGATCACCAATATGGAGTTGCCATCGGCACCCCCCCCCCCCCCCCAATGGTCAATAATATGAAGTTACCAATCCCCCCATGGTTAATAATATGGAGATGCAACCCCCCCCTCCCCGGTCATCAATATGAAGTTGCTTACTCTAGCAGGCGATCTGTAGGCCTCAGCACTGTTACAAGACCAGGGTAGTGATGTCACAGTTACCCAAGGTCACTGACAGCCAATTAAAGTCTTGGTAGTGTAGCAGGGATCTGTATTAAGGGAGGGTTGGGGGGGGGGGGATGACACAAGCCAGCCCTTTGTAGAGACATTGCCATTTTAACATGCATGGGTGGGCAAGGCAACAATGTACCCTGCTCAGTGATTGCACAGAAATACTGGGCTCCCTCTGGTGGCCAATCCTGAAATCTCAAAAGACAACAAAACGTACCTCAAAGAAAAGAATGTCAGATTGTGTTGGAACACAATTACAGCATTAAGCTTTAAAAATGTCCACCTACTGAGAATACAGTATTCTTCCTCTAAAATACCAAAAAGGTTTTCTTTTGTGATTTTAAAAGCCGATATGGAAAGCTTTTTTTTGGTTAATTTCAGGTGTTTAGATCACTTTCGCTCTTCACCTCCTCCAGCTCTGGCTGTGGGCGCATTAGCCGTCTGGCTCTTGGGATTTGTCCAGGTACGTGGGACTTATAAAGCTAAAACATCTGCTGTGCAATGGAATATTATTCAGAAATTTGGCAACTTCTGCAAGGGATGACTTTCAGCTAATTTTCTCCCTCGTCTGCTATTTAAGGGTATTGTACGATATTTGTATTTATTATTATTTCCTTTATGATTATGGGATGAAATTTAATTTAAATTTTATTGATATTTTCTTTGTTATGTTTAGGACTTTTTTCCCCCCATTTTTTAAGCAGAATTAACTATAAAAATGATATACACTATACTACCAAAAGTATCGGGACACCTGCCTTTAGTCCGTAGGGTTCAATATGGAGTTGGCCCTTTGCAGCTATAACAGCTTCACCTCTTCTGGGAAGGCCGTCCGCAAGGTTTAGGAGGGTGTCTATGGGAATGTTTGACCATTCTTCCAGAAGAGCATTTGTAAGGTCAGGCATTGATTTTGGACGAGAAGGCCTGGCTCGCTGTCTCCACTCTAATTCACCCCAAAGGTTTTCTATCAGGTTGAGGATAGGACTCTATGCAGCCCAGTCAATTTCCTCCACCCCAACCTCTGACGAGAAGGGGGGGATTTTCAGACAAGAAAGGAGGACATCTGATGCCAAGGCAAGACTTTTGACGCAAAAGGGAGGACTTGAGGATGTGCGGCGCCAAGGGGGGACACTTCTGATGTGCTGGAGGGCTTCTGATGTGAAGGGAGGACTAATGTGATTGTGTGGCATATGATGTGAAGAGGGAAATTATGATATGAAGGGAGGACCTCTGAACTGAAAGGAACCTTCTGATTTGAAGGGAGGACTTCTCACATGAAGGGAGGACCTTCGACCTGAAAGGGACTTACGACGTGTAGGGAGGACTCCTGAACTCAAAGGAACTTCTGATGTGAAGGGAGGACTACTGATGCAATGGTGGGGCGCCTGATGTGAAGAGGGGAATTTACTGCAATGGGGGCTTCTGATATGAAAGGAGGACTTCTCACGTGAAGGGAGGACCTCCAACCTGAAAGGAACTTCCGATATGAACTGAAAGGAACTTCTGATGTGAAGGAAGGACTACCGATGCAATGGTGGGGCACCTGATGTAAAGAGGGGAATTTACTGCGATGGTTGCTTCTGATATGAAAGGAGGACTTCTCACGTGAAGGGAGGACCTCCAACCTAAAAGGAACTTCCGATATGTAGGGAGGACTTCTGAACTGAAAGGAACTTCTGATGTAAAGGGAGGACTACTGATGCAATGGTGGAAACCTGATGTGAAGAGGGGAATTTACTGCGATGAGGGATTCTGATATGAAAGGAGGACTTCTCACGTGAAGGGAGGACCTCCAACCTGAAAGGAACTTCTGATATGTAGGGAGGACTTCTGAACTGAAAGGAACTTCTGATGTGAAGGGAAGACTACTGATGCAATGGTGGGGCACCTGATGTGAAGAGAGGAATTTATTGCGATGGGGCTTCTGATATGAAAGGAGGACTTCTCACATGAAGGGAGGACCTCAGACCTGAAAGGGACTTCCGACGTGTAGGGAGGACTTTCGAACGGAAAGGAACTTCTGATGTGAAGGAAGGACTACTGATGCAATGGTGGGGCACCTGATGTGAAGAGGGGAATTTACTGCAATGGGGGCTTCTGATATGAAAGGAGGACTTCTCACGTGAAGGGAGGACCTCAGACCTGAAAGGGACTTCTGACGTGTAGGGAGGACTTCCGAACGGAAAGGAACTTCTGATATTTTATTTTAAAGACTTCAAATCTCCGTCTAGACCGGCTTTTCAAGCACTCCAAAGTGTAACGTCCTTTACTGTATAATGACACGGGGTGATCGTGAACGGGTGAAGTAAGGATCTGTTACCTGCAGTGTCGAGACTTCGGCAGAAAAATAAAAAAGCGTGTAAGATCTTCCTTGCCTCTCACAAGTGCCTGATGGGAACTGAGTCTATGAGCAATTTAAATGGGAACTTATTTGTAAGGCTGCAGTTACCCACTAAAGGCCCTTTTGAGTTAGACTGCCTCACTATGACAGTGCTAGGGGAGGAGCAACATCTTAAAATGGGTGGAGTTTATTTCTAAGCAAGGCCAATCACAGTTCATGTTTAACTTAATTTATTAGAATGCCATACAGAGAGGACATCAATTCATTGGCTCCTTTCTCTGCAGCCTCATCTACACTGGTCAGCGAAGGAAAGGTAAGCGCTCCAAGGCTTCCTGTTCATTCACAAATTGAAGCATAGTAAACACAGTTACAGTTCAGTGATGGACACGGGATTGATTGGCAAAGATCGCTCACCGTGTTCATTCAAGTAAAGGAAGGGGCTGTTGAATAGAACATATTTATCAGCCCATTGCGCTCAATCCTGAAAGACCCCTCTGTGTGTGTCTGCAGCGGCTGTAGGGGAGGGGGGCCCAGGACAGCAGGGGGTTGGGGGAACAGATAGCGATCCCTCTGCAGTGCAGCAGGAAGGACAAAAAAAGGAGGAGAAACTGGTAGCGCTGCAGGGAGAGGCACAAGAGTTGGCAGTACCAGCCTGCCCTCCTGCTCGGCAGGTGCCCTAGCACCCCTTTGGAAGTGATGGGGCCCGGGCCCAGTACAGGAGGGCTGAATTTACTGCTGACCTTCCCTCTCAGCAGATGCCCAGGTCCCTCCTTTTGAGCTGATAGGGCCCGGGCCCAGTACAAGAGGGCTGAATGTACTGCTGGCCCTCCTGCTCGGCAGGTGTTCTGGCCCCCCTTTTGAACTGATGGGGCCCGGACCCAGTACAGGAGGGCTGAAAGTACTGCTGGCCCTCCTGCTCGGCGGGTGTTCTGGCCCCCACTTTTGAACTGATGGGGCCTGGGCCCAGTACAAGAGGGATGAATATACCGCCTTATCAGCACCCCTGCTCAGACCTGAGCTGTGAATGGGGGAACGTTGGTCACCAAGCTGTAAAGTGCCCAATATCAAAAGGCACCCATACAATGTAGACGGCAAGTGTCTCTTCTTCTATGGAAAGGATTACAGATCCACAGGGTGCGGATAAGATTACAGAAGAGCTCTGTGAAATGACTATGATGTCATCATCAGTGAAGTTCTTTAAATGAACCCCTCCCCCCCGCCGGCGCTATGTCTAAAGAATGCCAGGAGAGTCTGAAAAGGTCCATTCCACAATGAATAGGTTTTGTTACCATGGGATTCATATAACCATCGATCCAACCTGCATTGTGCTCCTTTCTATAGAGGCAAGAATGCTTCTCATAATTCAGATACCTTACAGGAGAACAGCATGGGGTCTGTAAATGAGTGTGTGTGCTATATACAGACTCGACCCACCCCCCCATCAACACTTATGGATGGAGGGATGAATGCAAGGGAGAGCGGGATGGATGGGTGGAGGAAGGGATGGATAAATGGTGGGATGAATGCAAGGGAGAGAGGGATGGATGGGTGGAGGAAGGGATGGATAAATGGTGGGATAGATAGAGGATGGATGGATGGATGGAGGGGGGAGAGTAGGGCGAGAGGATGGATGGAGAAATGGAGATACAGACTCAACCCATCCCCATCAACACTTATATATGGATGGATGGAGGAACAGATGGTTGCAAGGGAGAGAAGAATGGATGGGTGGATGGAGGGGTGAATACAAGGGAGGGTTGGGTGGATAAGAGATGGATTGATGGATGAATGGATGAGAGGGAGAGATGAATGGATGAGAGGGAGAGATGAATGGATGAGAGGGAGAGATGAATGGATGAGAGGGAGAGATGAATGGATGAGAGGGAGAGATGGATGAGAGGGAGAGATGAATGAGAGGGAGAGATGAATGGATGAGATTGAGAGATGAATGGATGAGAGGGAGAGATGGATAGATGGGTGGAGGAAGGGATGTATGGATGGATGTATGGAGGAGAGGGAGAGATGGATGGATGAACGAACTTCCGAACGGATAGATAGATGAATGAGAGGAAGAAATGGATCAAAGGGATTGGGGGGGTTGAATGCAAAGGAAAGATGATATAAAACAATGTAGCAGCGCTAATAAAAGTGAAAAAGATTATTGAGTAAGTTCAAAACAATTTGATGTGTCCGAAATGAACAATTGAATGTGACTAGGAAGAATAATGAAGACACAGTCCAAAAGGGCACAAATGTGAGTGCTGACCAAAACCCCTCTTACCGACAGTGCACCACCACCACACGAAACACGCGTAGGGAGGTGGACGTACTGACGTCATCGCGCTTCTCAGTGACAGGTGTTCGCTTGCTGGCCATCCGTTTTTACATGTTTGTTTTTATCCTTTACAATGCAAGTGTACTACTTTTATTACATTAAATCGTATTGTGGTACAGTCTGCACTATGGAGTTCTCTCCTTTATTTTCTGGGCAATATTTTCACTAACCCCTGGTGGCTGACGCTCGATCTTTGAGCCAATCTTTGGAGTGTGGTCCAGGTTTCCCTCTGCTGGTGGTGTGACAACAACTTCCTTGTGGAAAGGGCCCTAGCTGGGTATTAGCCGCGGGCTCGCTTATAGTTTGCCTCTGGTAAGCGCATATATCTATGTGGTGGTGGTGGCGGTGGTGCACTGTCAAGAGGCGTTTTAGTCAGCACTCACACATGTGCCCTTTTGGACGGTGTCTTCACTATTCATCCTAGTGGCATTCAATTGTTCATTTCAGACATTGAATTGTTTTGGACTTATTCAGTAATCTTTTTTGCTTTTATTAGCGCTGCTACATTGTTTTATTGTATTTGTTCTATGTGTATCTCACAGTTTTAGCAGTTGCTCTTCTATTTATTATTCACCTAGGCACTTTAGCGTGGTATTTTTTCCTTTTTGCAAAGGAAAAATAGATGGATTGGTGGCAGAAGAGATGGATTGAAGAGGGGGAGAGATGGGTGGGTGAAGAAAGGGATGGATGGACAGACAGATGGATGGATGAATGGATGGCCCGGTGAATCAGAGGAAGAGATGGATGAATGGATGAGAAGACTGGATTAACAAATGGATGGATCAATGGGAGGGAGAGATGGGTGAATGGAAGATATTGATGGACGGATGGATGGGAGAAATGGATGAATAGTCGAGATGGATGGATAGATGAGAGGGAGAGATTGATGGATGGACGGATGGACAAATGGATGGATGGGAGAGATGGATGAGTGGCTGAGAAGGATGGATAGATGAGAGGGAGAGATAGATGAATGGAAGAGATTGATGGAGGGATGGATGGGAGAAATGGATGAATGGTCGAGATGGATGGATAGATGAGAGGGAGAGATTGATGGATGGACGGATGGACAAATGGATGGGAGAGATGGATGAGTGGCAGAGAAGGATGGACAGATGCGAGGGAGAGAGGAATGAATGAAAAAAGGAAGGATGGATGGACAGAAAGATGGACAAATGGATGGATGAGAAGAAAAGATGGACTGACGAGAGGGAGAAATGGATGACTGGATGGGTGGATAGAGGGAGGGATGCAAGGATAGATGGATGGATAGATAGATTATAAAAAAAAAAAAAAGAAAAAGAAGGAGAGGAGATAGAGGTGAGGGATAGATGGGGGGGGGGGGGGGGGTTGAGATAAATGGATGCGATGGATGAAGGAGTGATACGAGGAATGAGATGATTGGATGAGATGGATGAATGAGTAGAAGGATAGATCTAGATCTAGCCAGTCAGGTATATTACAAGCATATTTGTTGCCAGAGAATGTGCGCTCACAGGAGCAGATGGATGACTTCTCAATATTCTGCCGATTCTTCCTTGTCCACTGTGGTGTCTGGAGATGTTCTGTATCTGCCATGTTATAGACTCGACCCACACTCACCAACACACTTGCAACAATCAACTACATACAGACAAACAGGACAAGATAGATGGACATAATGAGCTAGAAAGATAGATAGAATTGGATAAATAGATAATCACTGTAGTCAACTGATTAGACGGCATGGATGATTTCCTGGGCTATATTGGCAGCAAATCCTCTAATGCATGGGTGCTCAACCTTGGGCCCTCCCTCTTTTGTCAAACTACAAGTCCCATGAGACATTGCAAGCCTGATACAAGTTACAAGCATGACTCCCAAAGGCAGGGGCATGATGGGACTTATAGTTCTGTAACAGCGGAAGGGCCACAGATTGAGGACCCATTCTCTAAATGTCTACCTAAAAACTTGCTTTGCGTTTGCACCATAACAGTTTTGGTTTAGACTAATTTATCAAACTCCGTGATCTCACTATATGCCCTTTGGGGAGGCATTTGCAAAACTTTCTAGCCAAGACAGTATAGATCAGAGATGGCAAACCTTGGCACCCCAGATGTTTTGGAACTACATTTTCCATGATGCTCATACGCTCTGCAGTGTAGTTGAGCATCATTGGAAATAAAGTTCCAAAACATCTGTGGTGCCAAGGTTTGCCATCACTGGTATAGATGGTAAATACAAGGTTATGCAAAGCTAAAGCTGGCGACACGTATCAAAAGCCATTGACCCCCCAAATTCACCCTCAGTAGCATGGATAGAGGAATGTCAGCTGCCAGCTAATCAGCAGCGCTTGGATCCAAACATTGTTTGCCTGAGTGTTTTCAACCCGGATTCTTCTACAAAAAAGTTGACTTCTGTTGTGGGTACCAATTGGCTGCTGGAGTCAGTTGGCCTTGGGGTCCATGAATTTGCCACCCACAGCTCTATCTTCAGCCTAGTCAGTGGGAATTGGTCCAAATTCGGGCAAAGTATGTCCAACTCATGGACCTTAAGGCCAACTGACTGGTTGCTCCAGCACCCAATTTTTTCTTGGCGGTTAGAAGTGGAGAGAGTCTCGCGGTTCCCCACATTAAGACCAATCATTTTACAAGACACTGAAAGGTGGGGGCGGGGTAAACAGGTGGCGGTTGACTGTGAAGAAGGTAAGGATCAGCAGCAAAGGTGAAGGGGTATAATGAAAAATTTGTAGTTTGGCTCCAAATTGGCAAAGCACAGCTTCACTTTAAGCCGTAGATCAAAACGAATTTCCTCCCTCGGAGATGTCAGAGCTCCAGCATCAACAACAAACACTCAAACACTCCTCGCAAGACCTCCTCCGCCGCAGTTTGTATAATTCCCCCCGGTATGTGCCAAAGTTCTGATCACACCCCTTGCAAAATAACAAAACCTACAGCCTCAAAGGGAATCCATCACCCTGAAATGTTTAAAGATTAATCTGCTCTGACACAGCGCCGTATGCTGTGCTCGGAGGATATCAGCCTCCTCGAGGTGCCTCCATGCATACAAATAAATATAGGTTTTGTTTAAGCAGGCCTTGGTTTTAATGGCCTCACTTTTTTTTTTTGTTTCATGCAATTACAAAATTAACTTCTAAGCAGTATAAAGAGCACTTTAATTATATAAGTGATTAAAGTATGCCCATTGTGAAGAAATATGAGAGCTGTCAGTGCCATCTTTTATATAAATGTGTCAGTTTCCTGGCTATCATGCTGACCCTCAGCTTCATAGAGCCGCGGATAAGAGTAAGAATTTAATTTGGGATTTTTCACTTCACTTGGCTTTTATGTATTTATTGTTGGTTAAATTGCAAAGAATGTAACAAGAGGAGCTGGAAGACATCCAGGAGGGAAATTATGGCATTGAGATACCGAAGATTCTGCACACCAAACAACTTTCACCCTGTCCTTGGGTGTAAGTCATAGACTATTGATTAAGCCGCGGAGTTGGGGCAAAACATGTTAGGAAGGCGTGACTTAGGAAGAGTCAAGGCATAGGCAGTTCCTCACTATACTATACCGTCAGTTTTTTCGGGAAAGAACACTGGCCCCCCTTTCCCATCAGAGGGGCAGTTAGTACTTCCTGAATGTAATCAGACAGGAGCGATGGGAGTGGTGGTTGAGCCCTTGTGTCCAGGGCTCTCCCTAAGCTCTCAGAGCTCCTTCCTGGTGGGGGTGTCCTGGTCTGGCTGCGGGCCAAGGTTGGAAGAAAGCCCATGGTGTATGCGCCCCTGGAGTGGGAGTCCAGGGGTGCCGTAGGATCACTGTGAATGAGGGTCACTTTGATTTATGGCACCATGGTCACTGCACCGTACCACACTTTTCTCTCATCTGCCTCCTGGGCCGGGCCTTTTGGCTGGAACCGGAGGAATTTTTGATTGCTGGACAGAGGGCTTGGTCATTGTTTAACACAATGACCACTTTTCACTCTCCTCTCCACTTCCTTCTCCCTCACTTTCTTTTATTTAAGCCCTTGTTTGTCTCTTTTTGTATTTTTATATTTGTACACATTTTTTTCACGTGTGACTGGTAGCGTATAGGTCCTCGGGCCTGCCCTGAAAGTCTTGGTTGGGGGTGGCATGGCCTTCTGGCATGGTTTTCCCTCTCTCATGGGGTATACCTCGGGTGGAGCCCCACCAAGTACTTGGGTGGGTTTGTTTCGGCAGACCCTCCAGAGAAAGGGGTCAGCCTGGTTTTCGGACAGATGTACCAAGTGTAAAGTACCCCAGTCCCTGTCTGGAGCCCAACGCCATGGGGGATCAAGGCAAGGTCCTCTGATTTTTTTTTTTTTTTTTTTAAATAAAATTTTATTGAAAAAGGCATAGAACAAATTGTACATAATACAAAGGCGAAAGTTTTCTCATTGAAATATAAGGATCGAGTGAAAACAATCATACAGCTTATGGTTTGGTAGTAACTAAACAGTGTGTACATGGCTTAAGGGAAGACTAACCATTCTCCCCGGAGAAGGGGAAGCTTCAACTGGATGGATCTGGAGGTCAGAAGGTAACCTGGTGTGTTGTATAAAAGCGAGCTACAGGATAAAATAAAGTATATACTGAATATGAAATAAAATAAATATGAAATAAAATAACCGTGGGGGGGGGGGAGCAGGAAGGGGGGGGGGGGGGACTGGTCAGTAGCAGGTGCAGTTCATTGCATAATGGGGGGGGGGAGGGGGGGGAGGTGCTGCACAGATCCCGGCTGTCCATGGAGGTGAAGAGTCCCTGTGTGGGGGGAGAGAGAGAGTCAGGAGCACAGAGACCCGCTTGGTACAGTTTCAGGTTGCAGCGATTATCGCCGTTGGCGCGTGTCCCTTATGGATGAAGGAGTGGTCCTCAAGGTGGGCTCGTTCCTGTGGGGTGAGTTTAGATGCCATATAGAAGCCCCATCTGTTGTGAAAGCGTAGTTTGGCTTTGGCGTTGAGAAAGCTAGTATTCAATTTGTCCCGGAAGAGGAGATGCATAAGTTCTCTGTCTACTTGTGGAACAGAGGGTTTGGTCGTGGTTGTCCAGTTGGCTAGGATGGTTCTCCTAGCGAGTAACAAGCAGAGCAAGGCCCACTCCTTGCCCAGAGGTGTGGGGGTAGCCGACCAGGGGAGTAGTTTGGGGTCCCAATACCCGAAGATAAGGAGTAGCGGGTCCTTGGGGAGTTTCAGGAGTGTTATCTTAAAAATAAAAGCCAAAATTCCATCCCAGAATGAGGAGATGACCAGGCATGACCAATAGCGGTGGGTAAGGGAGGGTCTTGGATGCTGGCAAAGAGGGCACAAAGAAGCAGCAGATTGACACGTAGGTGAGGAATGTAGAAAAGGTATGTGTGCTCGATGTACAATTTTTAGTTGGGTTTCCCTCCAAGTTTCATTTGGTACCAAATTATAGACTGTTTGGAGTCCGTGTAGGATATTATCCACAATATCGGTACTTGGGAAATCTTTGGCCCAGTTAGAGACCGAGGAAGATTCCAGAGAGGGTGTAGTATTCAGTAGTAGAGGTTTGTAAATATCAGAGATGCCATAAGAGTCTTTGTGGAGAAGTACTTCGATGAAAGAGGATTGGAATCTTGCATGTTCCGCTCTGCAAGTTTTCTGCAAGAAGCTGAGGCATTGGCCATGGTGAAAGGCGGATGAATCCGGTAAGGAGAACTTGATAGCTAGCCGGTGGAAGGGAAGTGCTCGACCAGAGTCTGGGTCACATAAGGAGAAGAAGGTGACGAGGCCCTGTTGACGCCATGTTTCATAGGGTTGGCGGTCCAACCCCGGGGTAAAGTGCGGGTTGCCTTGTATCGGGAGATGTCTAGAAATGAAGGGGGACAGCTTAAGGCTCTTCCGTGTTTCTCTCCAGGCAATAGCCGTGTCCCTCAGTAAAAGGTTGTGTTGCAATGACGGATCTAATTGTTTCCATTTGCAATGGAGAAGAGCAGCTAGGGAGTAAGGATGGGTCATTGCAGCTTCCAGTGGGTAGTTAGAGCAGCGGGATTTTTGGGATATCCAGTCTAGACCTACCCTCAAAAGACATGCTAGGTTATACATTCTAAGATTGGGAAGGCTAATACCCCCTTCGCTCCTGGGAAGGTGAAGTTTAGAGAAGGCTATGCGGGGTCTTTTGCCTCGCCACAGGAATTTAGAGATTGCTGAGTTTAAAAGTTTTGTATCCTTATGTCTAAGGAGTAAGGGTATCGTCTGAAGGGGATACAGGAGGCGTGCAAAGCTGACCATTTTTACCAGGTGACACCTTCCCAAGAGCGAAAGAGGCAGATCCATCCAGTTGTCTAATTCCTGTATAAGTTTGGCAAAAAGGGGGGGGGGGGGTAGTTCAGGTGGTAGAGAGATGAGGGGAGCCTCCCTATCTTAATGCCCAAGTACGTGATATGGGTTTTGGCTACTTTGAAAATGGAGTGGTTTGCCCATGTCGGGGGTGGAAGGGATCCCAGGGGGGGTATTTCGCTCTTGGAGTAATTAATGCGCAGTCCCGAGCACTGTCTGAAACGGTCAAATAAGAGTTTAATCGTGGGCATGTCTGTTGAAGGGTTGGCGGAGAATATGAAGACATCGTCAGCAAAGAGGGAGGTTCTTAATTCGTGTGACCCGATTTCGATCCCGTGTAGCGGAGCTTTATATGTCAGGTATCTGGATAGTGGCTCCAAGGCCAGATTAAAGAGGAGTGGGGATAAGGGGCAACCTTGTCTGGTTCCCTTATGTAGTCGGAACTCATCCGAAAGGAGGCCAGCGGCCACCAGTCTGGCTGCAGGGGATGTGTACATGGAACTGATCAGGTGTAGAAATGGTCCGGTGAAGCCCATATCTCCCAGTACCATGGACAGCCATTCAAAGTTGACATTGTCAAAAGCCTTTTCGGCATCTAGGGTGATAATGGCTAGATTGCTGGTAGGGTGACATCTGGCATGTTCTAGTGCCATCATCACCTTCCTGATATTAATAGTTGCCGTTCTGCCCTTGACAAAACCTGACTGGGCGGAGTGGATCAGGGAGGGGATGATGTCAGCCAGTCTATTAGCTATTATTTTGGAAAGAATTTTGACATCAAGGTTTAGAAGCGAGATGGGTCTATATGACCCGGGCTCTTGTGGGTCCTTACCCTTTTTTTCTAACAACTTAATAATTGCTTGGTTACCGGACGGGAGATAGGGGCCACCAGACCATATATGTTGGTAGACATCGGCCAGGGTCGGGGTTAGAAGTGCATTTAAAGATTTATAAAACTCGCCTGATAGGCCATCCGGGCCTGGGGCTTTGGAGGAAGCTAGTGTACGAATCGTATCGGATATCTCCGAGGGGGAAATGGGGGCGTTTAACGAATCGAGTTGTGCGGGAGATACTCGGGTCAATTGTACTTCGTCGAGGAAGTCGCGAGCAGTGGGTCGGTCAATAGGGTCCGCCGCATAGAGGGAGGAATAAAAGCGGAGCATCGCCGCATTGATGCCCTTTGGAGTAGTCGCGACTGTGCCATCGGGGTCGCGTAGCGACGATATGACCGTGGGGCGGTAGGTTCCCTTGCATAGTCTGGCAAGAAGCTTGCCAGCCTTGTTGCCAAATTTGTGTAGAGTGGCGTCGAAGTGGGCATGTTTAGTGTTTTCCAAGGTTTCGGCCCAAGTGTCAAATGACTGCTTGGCTGTATGCCAGGCCTCGCGATTTTCGGGGGAGTTTACGGCATAGAGTGCTCGTTCGGCCTGATGTAGTCTGGAACTGGAGGCTTTGTATTGAGACTGGGCGTGTTTCTTGAATGAGGAGGCGTAAGAGATAATGCGTCCCCTAAGGAACGCCTTACCTGCGTCCCAAAACAAGTGTGGGTTGTCAGCATGTATTGCGTTCGTCTGTGAATATGATGCCCATTCTTTCGTCATGAAAGCTTGAAAATCTGCGTTGTGCTGCAAATAGGAGGGGAAACGCCAAATTTTGGGATTGGGGTGTATGTCGGGGGTCTCTAGAGTCACTGATATCGGAGCATGATCTGATATGGCTATATCATGGATTTCCGCTGTCGGAAGGAAGGGGATTAAGTCATTAGAACTAAAAAAATAATCTATCCTTGAAAAGACATTGTGGGGATAAGAGTAAAAGGAAAATTCTCGGTCGGTCGGGTGGTGTAGTCGCCAAATGTCATGCAGGTGAAGGGATTCCATAGTCATTGCCAGGCTCGTGGGAATAGTAGCAGTCGAACAGAGTATGGGGCGTAATGATGAGGATTTGTCATCTACCGGGTGGGTAACGGAATTAAAGTCGCCCCCCACCAGATGCGGGAGGTGGGGGAAGCGCAGGAGCCAACTAGTCAATGCGCTGAAAAAAGGTTTTGTGGGGCTATTGGGGGCATAGACGTTCGTAATAGCAAGTTCCTTGGTCCCTATGAGAGCCCTGATCGTGAGGAGTCTACCCTGTTGGTCTGTGTCCGTAGATAGGATCTTACAAGGAAGATTCTTATTAATAAGAATAAGAACCCCTGCTTTCCGGCCCACGGCCTCAGAACCTACCACCTCACCCACCCAGAGCTTCCTCATCCGAACAAAGTCGGATGAGGAGAGATGGGTTTCTTGTAGCAACGCTACGTCTGTTTTGAGTCTCTTGAGGTGTCGCAGTATCTTCATACGTTTGTTGGGGGAACGAAGCCCTTTAACGTTCCACGAGACTACTTGTAGCATGGTGGAGCGTTAAAAGCAGTAACAGTGCGGATTAGTAGTACCATGTAGTAGGGAGGACCTGGGGCATATAGTAGCAGGAGCTTTGCTCCAGATAGGGCTGGGGCAGCCCCTGATAAGGTAGCAGCAAGGAAGAGTAGTTTAAGGAAAAGTGCAGCTGTGGGAATAAGTAGAAGGAAGGGGCGGGGGAGGGAGCGGCAAATATACCAAACATAATAACAAAAAAAATAAGAACAACTCACTGTGAACTTCACTTTTTTCCGCATGGGGGTCACTGTGTAGACCAGCTCCCAGAACCAGGTCTCCGAACTGACATAAAGATGGCTGCCCTTAAAAGAAGTAGCATGGCATGCCGTCAACCCAGGCAAGGATCAGAACGAAGTGAGATGGTCTGCACAGAAGAACCCACGGGGGGAACAAGTGAGAATAACCTGAGAGAAAATATAAACACAAACATTGAGGAAAACAGTTATAATAGGATAATAAAAGAACAACCAGATGCCGAAGGCATATGGGGCATGGTAAAAGACATAAGTTCAGTCAATGCAGCGTATGGGGCCAGTCACGGCCCTGGTCAAATATTACCTGAGGAGCGCATGTATAGCGCAGGTGGCCCAGGAGGGGATTGATTCATGTAGAAGCCACTTCTACCATGAGAAAACGGGTGGTAGGTGAAGCTTCGTCCCTAAAAGGGGGGGAAGACAAAAGGGCGACAAGGTCCTGGGGTTCATCAACGTGGGTTGAGAGCGTGAGGAGCTGGACCTGAGGCCCTGAAGCGCTTGGGGGAATCCTTCCGTGGGCTCCTCTGGTCAAGGGCTCTATTGACTGGGGCCGCTTTGGGAGCCGGGCTGAGTGGAGGGCCCGAGCGTAGCGATTTCAGAAAACGTGATGCATCGTCCGGGTCTTGAAAAGAGAGCTGTTCTCCGTTGGGTGCTTTGATCCGTAAAATTGCCGGAAATGCCAAAGTGAATTTCATCTGCCGTTGAAATAGTTCCGTACAGATATGTTGAAAGGCCTTCCGTTTTTTGGAAACATCCACTGAATAGTCAGCAAAGATCAGGATTTTGACCCCGTCGATCTGAAGTGATCTGGACTGACGATACTGCTGCAGAATGGAGGCTTTGTCTGAATAATTCAGGTATTTGGCAATGATCGGACGCGGGGACTTGCGATCAGAGTTGGGCGCCCCCACACGATGTGCTCGTTCCACGACGAAGGGTCCCCCCAGGCCCAGAGCCTCCGGGATGCGGCTTGCACACAGGTCTGATAGGGCGGATTGGTGGAGCGACTCGGGGATACCTACAAAACGCAGGTTGCTCCTCCTGGACCTGTTCTCGAGGTCATCGAGCTTTTCCAAGATATATTTGTTAGTTCTGTCCTGAGCTTGTTCCAAGGACTGCGTTTGGTATAATTCTTCCTCTAAAGTAGAGATGCGATTTTCAGCCTCATTGAGTCTGGATGCATGTTCCCCGAGTTGGGCTTGAAATTTATGCATGCCTTGGGTGACAGCTTTCTCAACAGAGGCAGCTATCATGGGGGAGAGGAGAGCAGCAACAGCTTGTGCCAGAAGCTCTGTCTGTGGATCCTGCAGCGGTGGGGATGGCAAATGATGCAGCATGGTCGCAGGCGCCACAGGCCCAGGTACATGTGTGGAGGTTGGAGATTGTATGGAAGAGGGTGCCTTGGAGGTTGTTTGGCCTTGTGCTGGGTCTCCTACCTCCATAGCTGGCGCTGGCTCCTCCGGGTAGGCCGTGCAGGCCGGAGCGGTGACCGGAGCGGTGTAGGCCGAAGCCGGGGCCTCGATTTGCGGCGTGGCCTGCCGCGCGGTGGCGGCCGCGTACGAACGCGGCCCGGTTTTTTCCACGAACCGGTCCATCCTGGAGCTGGTAGCGTGGGGAAATTAGCTGGCCGGTGGATCGGGCGAAATCGCCGGGTTTGGAGCAGATTTATAGGCCGGTCTGCGGGAGCTGTGAGAGGGGACAGCTACTCCATGCGGCGTCGGAACCGGAAGTCCAATACTGGTCCTCTGATTTTAGAGGGCTTGTGTTTCACTCTTTATGAGTGTGCATATTTTTTGGACATCAGGTGAAGTTTTTGAGTGTGTTTCACATACTATGGGCTTTAAAAAAAAAAAAAAAAGCAGTGGCTCACTGGAGTGGCCACATTCATCACTTAGAGCGTCGCTCCAAGCTAAAACAGGTCACACCGAGATATTGCTGTTAGAGTGTCAAAGATGTACTCAGCTTTCTAGGTTCCACCTGTTACTAAAACATGGGTGGACCCTTTAGGTCCACCTAAAATCCCAATTTCTGCCTTTCACTGCCAAGATCCTATTCACTCTTGGGCAGCTCATGCATCAAACTGAGAATTATTTTAATGAAACAAACAAGTAACACTTTATGTCTAAAAGTATGTGGAACACCCCCGCCCCCCCCCCAAAAAAAACATTACATTTACAGGTTTCGATTGAAAAGTGCTCTTAATGCTACTGCATAAATACATTTTAGACAATTGTGCTCTTCCAACCTTGTGGCATGACGTTTGGTATTATGAGGGCTGGCATTAGATCTCAGTTTGCTTGGGACGGATTCGGCTGGCGGACAGAAGCACCTAATCGGGGTGCACAACCAGTTCTGTCACAGCAACAGTTCAGGGGAAAACCTTTTCCTGTATACAAAGCCAGCTTCATAAAGGTATGGTTTGACCAGTTGGTGTGAAGTAACTCGAATGTCCTGTACAGAGCCCTGACCTAAACACTACTGAATGCCTTTAAGAGGCGAAATGGAATGCTAATTTTGAGCGAAGTCTTCTCATCCAACATCAGTTCCTGGACCAAAAAAACGCTCTTATGGCTGAGTAGGCAAGGGCAGTAAAAACTTCACATTAATTCCAAAGCTGCTCATTAGAGTTGAGGTCAGGGCTCTGTGCAAGACACTCACTTTCCTCTATAACAGGGGTGCTCAACCTGTGGTTTTCCAGCTGTTGCGGAACTACAAGTCCCATGAGGCATAGCAAGACTCCGACAGCCACAAGCATGACACCCAGAGGCAGAGGCATGATGGGACTTGTAGTTTTGCAACAGCTGGAGAGCCACAGGTTGAGCACCCCTGCTCTATAACCTCAAACCTACTAAACACCTTTGAGATGAGAAGACCTAATCCCAAAGGTGTCTTGTAGGGTTAAGGG
This sequence comes from Lithobates pipiens, assembly GCF_037356315.1. Lineage (NCBI taxonomy): Eukaryota > Metazoa > Chordata > Amphibia > Anura > Ranidae > Lithobates > Lithobates pipiens. The sequence continues at coordinate 11,672,443 of NW_027507789.1, forward strand.
CAAGTACTGATGTTAGCTAAGACGACCTGAACCCAAAGATCTACCAAAAGTTGGGTTGAGGTCAGGGCTCTGCGCAGGTCACTCAAGTTCCTCCACACCAAACTGGTCACACCATCTCTTAATGGAACTGGCTTTGTACACAGGGGGACAGTCATGCTGGAACAGAAAAAGGGTTTCCCCAAACTGTTACCACAAGGTTGGAAGAGCACAATGGTCTACAATGTCTTAAAGTTCAAATGGTTCCAGTGACGGGTCCTAGAAATACTTCATCATACAAAGACATCGAACACAACTGTGCTCTACCAACCTTGGGGTAACAGTTTGGTGAAGACCCTTTTCTGTCCCAGCAAGACTGTACCCCTGTGTACAAAGCCAGCTCCATAAAGACATGGTGTGACCAGTATGGTGTGGAGGAACTCCAGTGTCCTGTACAAAGCCCTGACCTCAACCCTACTAAACACACTTGGGATGAATTGGAACACCAATAGTGAGCCAAGTCATCTCATACAACATCGGGGCTGACCTCACAAATGGGTACAGATTCCAACAGAAACTCCAAATTCTTGTGGAAAGTCTTCTCAAAAGAGTGGACCACATTATAACCGCAAAAGGAGAGGGAGCATAGATGTGTCTATGGGGCTTTCTACGTCCAACGCAAAAACATAGTAGTAAGTTGATTGGTTTCTGGGCAACATGGCCCTACCAAGTGTATGACGATGTTTGGGATTTTAGGATGTGCACTCCATTGGCAGTAGGGAGTGAAACTTTTAATGCACTCATTGAATGCATTTAGGCAAGAAAACTTGTTACTACTGTAAAAAGTAGAAACATAAAAGGTCATCTCAGTTGCAAGGCTTTTACACGCTCCGTAAGATGGACAGACTCCCAGCGCCAAACAATGACTCATCTCTTCCTCATGAAGTGTTGGAGAGTCTAAAATTGATGGTATCGATAAAATGCTCAGTGGTGTGATTACCTCCCACTCTCAGCATTACTTTGTTTTCTGCCAAGGCATCAAAACATGTCCTGTATGTCCATATTGGAGAGAAAAGCAGCAAAAATATGGGGCTAAAATAGCCAATAGACTAAATGAAATTTCTTGAGTTAGCATCACTTTATGAAAGCCGTTCTCAAAGGTAATGTATAGATGTCTGTACATACGTTTTTATTATTATTATGTTCAGAACTAAATATTGTGAGGGGTTAGCTCGGCAGCGGGTGTGTGTGACCCCCTGGATGGGTTCACAACACAAAATCAGGCACAGCAGACAGCGTTGTAAGTGGAAAAAACAAAAGGTGCGGTTTATTCATGCTACATGCAGTAAAAAATATAACAGCCAAAACAAAAGAAAAACATGAAAATAAATCCTGGTCAGCTTGACCTCTGATTACACACTTAGTTTCCCTGTCTAACAACTGAGTGCAGCCTTGTGCTGCACCAGTCCCTGTCTCTGTTGTAGAGGTTTGCCACACAGGCGTTAACTCACCGCACAGAACAGGTGTCACACTCCCCAGTCTATACAACACAAAACTGGTTCCAGGGTGGAGCATCTCCCTAAGCATGCTGGGGTTTTTTGTAGAGGTCTTAATGAGCCCACTTACTTCAGCTGGGCTCATTAACTCTTCCCCTCTAGTTGTACAAGTCTGCATAAAGCCTGAATCTAGGGCATACATATTTCCCATCCTGGATACAACCAGGCGACTTTAACTGCGTGCTGCCACAATATTAAAAAAAAAAGAAAAAAAAAAAAACAACAACATTTAAAGTATACCACCACTCTCCTCATATGAAGCTGCCACTTCGGACTCCCTTAAACTGGCTTTGTTCTCTGAAGAGCGATCCGTGTTAGTATTGAACAAGGTAAGGGCTGATATTTCCAATTATCAGGGGCTGAGCTACAGGTACCTGAACACTCAGATGTGAACCAGGACACTTTAAAAGTATGGGATTTAGGTTGTGGAGCAAACAGCTACAAAACTCTCATGTGCAAATGGGAAATGAAAGTGTATCTGTCCGCTCCTTCAATACGGCCAAACTGGAGGTGGCCTACAAGGTCCTCTTCCACTGGTACTGGATCCCAGCCCGTATTGCTGTCAGAAACCATGAACCAGACCGAGACAGAAGTACAATAAATCAAACTTGTTCATTAATAAAAAATAAAAAGGTAACTAGTGTAAGCGTAGTCAAAGCATAGCCAGAATCCTGTAACCGGATTGAGTAATCAGCCAGGCCAGAGTTCAATAACCAGATCGGGTAATCAGCCAGGCCAGAAGTCAGGGATCCAAATGGAGGAACAGCAAGCAGGATAAGGAGCCAGAAGGGATGTCAGCAAGCCAGTCTTTAAACAGGAACGCAGGAGATTCTTTCTTGTGATGTGACCAAGGCGAAGGCAGAGGTGAAGTGAGCTGGACAGCCTTAAGTAGGCAGGTCAGACGACCAGGATCAGGAACAGCTGGGTAACTGTGGAGAGAGATAAGAGCTGGCAATTAGCCAACAGCTGAGAAGCCAGCCCAGAGAAGGAAGGGCTAAGCCAGCCCTGACAATTGCCAAATCGGATCCATCACAAAGTGACAGATGTTTCCAGGGAAGAGGCCAGCAAGGAGATGAAATCCATATTTGGTGGTCCTGCTCCCGCCTAGTGGGATTCTGGTCGAGGGTCTTTAGACTCTTATACACTCTCTTTCATATACCTATCCACAAGGATGCCAAATTAACAATGCTTCATCGTCCGATCCCAGGCCTTTTTTTCCTACCAACAGAAATTGCCCACCTACTTATTTATTGCCGCCAAGTGCATGATTTCCAGGGCCTAGAAAAAGCCTGCTGTTTCGTTTGCTGAGGTGAAGACCATCTTGACGACCCTCATGATCAATGAAAAGATGACCAGTATCCTCCATGACTTCCACGATAAATTTCTTAAGGTGTGGTCCTATGTTCATCTGACCAGCTTGGGCTTTCCCACCTAATTTCCATCCATTTCCCTGCCTGGGGAAACTCTCTCCACTCGTTTCTCCTCCATCTCTCTTTTTTTTTTATCCCCCCGCCCTTTTCTCCTCTCTTCCTGTGTGACCGTGCTCCCAGTTTTATCCCCTTTTGTTCGGTTTAAGTTTTGTTTGTCCCCCCTTTTTATTGCTCTTGTCCACTCCCTGCACCCATCCTAGCCCCTGGAGCAAGGGTCCAGGGACTCTGTGTTGTCCCCCAGCTCAGAGGTCATTGTAGTCCAGAACAGTAGACTTATAGGAGAGTTCGGTTTGTGGCTTTCTGCAGCTCTATGTCATGCTTACTGTTTATTTCCTCTCTGTGGGAATTCTGTGGTTGTAACTGTCAATATACCTCAATAAAAATATTGTACCAGAAAGTGTACATGTCCTATGTCCACACAGATCAAAACAACAAGTTGACTTTAATGTAGTCCACCCCAGCGGCATACATTGAACTTATGCTGTTCTTATGTTCCTCCAATACTATGGTCACCCATGGGGAATGAAAGGAAATCCTTGTGTCAACTATGAGTTGCCAGAGTTGTAGGTTTTTCCAGGCTATGGATTTCACGTAGTGTAGGACAGCGCTGACTGTCCCAGTGCGGTCACAGGGAGTAGGACCTCTAGACCCGAAAAGTACCAGAAATTGCCATCAGCTCCTGGTGGTGAACGGAGCCCCACAACAGGCAAAGCACAGATTTGCATTAGATAAAAATAAAAATGGCAAGGAGAGGAGAAGAGGATTGATCGGTGATGCTTAGATATAAATCTTATTTTCACACCATACACAGGGAGAAGATCCTAGGCTTGGATACAGATCTCCTTATTAGCTGGTAAGTGGCAGAAGGTTGGAGCACGCTATGGGGTTCTGCCGCCAAGAGATGAAACAAGGTGGTCCAGATGCTCCACCAGCATTCTACCCTCAATATACTGGCTAGCTACTAGCTCGGAGGATATTGGAAACGGAGACAGCTCCCTTTATACTGCCAATACACCCTCGGGCAGGATGAAACACAGCTCTGCTCCACATTATGACATGTTAAAGAGGCACCATCTCCCAAATAAGGCAATGATACAATTTTGTCATCAGTAAGCTCTTTTTTTTTTAATGCGGTATAGAGGTTTCTAAATCAAGCCATGGTTTAAAGAGTTTTGTTGGAGAAAGGAAGAGTGAAAACCCATTGGTTTACTTTTTGTCGATTCCCCTTAAACTTCCTGTTCTGTAGACACAGCAGAAAGTGAGAGGAAATCTCTACAAAGTGTGGAGAAATCAAAAAAACAAAAAAAACAAACAGTCACTGGACCAGGTATTATGATTGGAAGACGTCTACTGGTTACAACTGTGTCATTTTGGATTTCCCATCACTTACTATCTCGGTGACCCCGGGAGTGTAGAGATGTCACGGCACCTCCGATAGTACGGCGGTTGGTCATAGCTGTTGCAGCTTTGTGTAGCCTCTTCCTGTGCAGGATTAGATCACTGCAATAGTGAGCCAGCCAGCAATAGCTCACTATTAGAATAGAGCTATTGCTGCAAAGTGCAAATGTGGGGGATCTGGAAATATATATATGTAAAATATACAAAAAAATTACTAATACATTACAGTAACAACCTTTTTGGATGTCTTGCATTCGCTGCTATAGTGACCAATTACTGCCAGCCAGCAATATATCACTGTTAGAGGTGATACATGTACTGTATTAGGACTACCATGTTCACAGGGTGACAACACTGTAGTGATTTTACTACAGAACGATTAGAATTGTCACCCTGGTAAAGGAACTGAAAAAATAACAGATGTTTCTAAGGCCGCGTACACACGGACGGACTGTCTGACGGACTTGGTCCGCTGAAACGTGTTCAGCGGACAGTCCGCTCGTGTGTGGGCTTCAGCTGACTTTTTCAGCGGACAGTCTGGCGGACTAAGTCTTTTGGAATTTCCGTAATATTGTCCGCTCGTGAGTAGGCAAGTTGGACGGACTAAGTATGGCGCATGCTCAGAAAGGATTTACACGGCCGAAGGTTGCATTGCAGTGTATTGGACGTCGTTTTTCTAGTCCCGTCGTACGTGCTGTACACGTCATCGCGCAAGCTTTCAGCGGACTGTCTGTTCATCGCGTGTGGTCAAGTCCGTTCATTCAAAAGTAGGACGGACTGTCTGTCGGATTGTCTGACGGACTTAGTTGGCCAGACAGTCCGCCCGTGTGTACGCGGCCTAACAGGTCACCTAGTAATTAAGCTGTGCTACAGGGAGCACTCAGAAAACAAAAACAGCTATGTAAGGTATGGCTAGGTTCACACTAGTGCGGGTCGGGAAACAGTGCATAGTCGCGCACGTTCCTGACCCACACAGAAATGCACTGCTCTTTAGAGCTGCACAATTAATCGTTAAAAAAAAAAAAATAAATAAAAAAAATTGTGATCTCAATTCACCCCCCCAGATCTCTATTGCAGAGTTTGCCAATTCTTTCAAATAGAGAGACATATCTGCTCACTCAGCTTTCAAAAAAGAATAAACATCTGGGCAGTCTGCCAAGTTTTTAACATGAAACATTGTAACGAATTATTCCTTCTTAGATCAAAGGGATCAACTTCTGTGTGTAAAGAACAAATCCAGGCAGTCTGCCAAGTTTTTAACATGTAAATGCAGGAAGATTAACCACTTAAAGTCTAAAGCCGCGTACACACGGGCGGATTGTATGGCCTACTTAGTCCGTCATACAATCCGACGGACAGTCCGTCATACTTTCGAATGAACGGACTTGACCACACACGGATGCACAAACAGTCCGTCGAAAGCTTGCGCGATGACGTGTACAGCACGTACGACGGGACTAGAAATAGGAAGTCCAATACACAGCAATGCAACCTTCCGCCGCGTAAATCCTTTCTGAGCATGCGCCATTCTTAGTCCGTCGAACTAGCCTACTCACGAGCGGATTGTCCGCTGAAACCAAAGTATGACGGACAGTATTAAGGAAATTCCGAAATACTTAGTACGCCAGACTGCACGCTGAAAAAGTCCGCTGAAGCCCACACACGAGCGGACTGTCCGCTGAAATGTGTTTCGACGGACTAAGTTGGCCATACAGTCCGCCCGTGTGTACGCGGCTTAAATCTTTTTCTGACACTTGTTTCTAGTTAAAATCAATATTTTTTTGCTAGAAAATTACTTGGAACCCGCAAACATTATATATATTTTAGCAGAGGCCCTAAGGAATAAAATGTCAATTGCTGCAATATTTTGTCACACTGTATTTGCCCAGCGGTCTTTCAAATGCATTTTTTTGGGAAAGAATACACTTCAATGAATATAAAAAAAAAAAAGAACAGTAAAGTTATCCTGATTTTTTTTTTTTTGGTTCAATGTGAAAGATGATGTTACGCCGTGAGAATCGTGATCTATGCTCTAAGCAAAAAAATTGTGATTCTTATTTTAGCCAGAATCGTGCAGCACTACTGTTCTTCAGCAGAATTAATGGCACCCTCACGCACTGGCATATGCATACATGTTCGCACGCCAAACAATGTATATCAAGGGTAGGGCTGTCCATTGAAATCAATGGGTTGACCTACAGGAAACCTGCACGCACAAACCTAAATATTACGAACCTGCGACATATGTATCACTTTTTATTTTGCCCATAATTCCACTTTACATGACAGAAAGCTACAACGCAACTGAAAGAAAAACCTTGTAACAATATCCTTTTCCACTAGCATTATAAGGAACATAGATTTTTATTATAAACTGATCTATAAAGCCACAACCTGACTTCCTATAGTATCCATCTGCTGACGCTCTACCTGCTGGGAGCCCCCAGGAGCCCCCCCCATTGGTTATTCATAGGTGATAAATCTCCCCGTGACCCCACTTAACTAACATCTCGTTCAGATCTGCTGCCGAGCCTTCAGGAAAATAAATCACAGGAAGAATTGATCTTTGTGGGAGTGAGAGCCCAGAGCGGCAGAAACCATCAGAGGTAGCACCGGTTTGACCCCGTGTAACCCAACGCACCGGAATTTCAGTTTATAAGCTGTTCACCATGTATGTATTGATGTTTCTACATCGCAGCAAGGGTCAGACCAATCACGGTTCATTGGCGAGCTTCTACAGAGATCCGAAAAAATAGAAAATAGAAAAAAAGAGGAAAGGGTTGAAGAATTTCCACACTGTACAACAGCCAAACCTTTTAAAGGGGAAGACCAGTCTAATTGTTTTGTTTTCAACATGCATTTGGAGTAGATCAAGGTAAAGCAAATCTGTCAGCCACTTCGCACTTGGGCCATCCAGTTTTTTTCCACCTTCTGTGTGCCCCTCTGATACTGGTTTCATTCTGAACGAAGGACTATCCTTCCCCAATTAAGGCATAAGCAAGTCCCAACCACTGGCAAACTACCTATACAGAAAAGGCACTGCAGTAGCCAATGAAGGAGTTCTCATTAGGCTATGTTCATACCTTTGCATGTTGGGTGGGCCTGATATATTGTGCGCTTTCCCTGTATGCAGAAAAACGCATTGACCTTTCCCGACATGCGGAGAAACACGTTGTCCCTTCCTGACATACAGAAAAACGAGTTGCCCTTTAGCAGGCCTGCAGCAGTGCCATTGATTGTTAATGGCACCACCACGGATCTGCAAAGGCGTATGAAAACCGTGTGGTACATTTTTTAAAGGAATCAGGGCCTTCTTTTCCACTTATCCCAAACATAGGGCAGCCCATTAAAATGAATGGGCTATCCTACACATGGGGTGAGAAAACAGACCCATGCTTGTAGGTGTGAACCAAGCCTTACGTTATAAATTAAAGCCAAACTTGGTTTAGGTTGGAGTGGTCAAGAGTTAGAGCCCATGTGAGGTTTTTACGGCTGACTGTTGCCCCCTTGGGAAGGATTCACCCTATTTGTCCTGGCGACTACTGGATGTTACAACTGTCACCAGAACAGGAGGTCATATGAACATCCTACAATGGGGGCATCTGTTTTGGGGACAACCATCTAAGAAGGCAATTCCCTTCACTTTGGGAGATTTTCTAACTTCCCATAACACCTCTGGCAGAGGAGGTGAAGGGAATTTCCCCAATAGTACACTGACACTGGAACAGAAGGTTATAGGAATAAAAGACAATGGGGGAATCTGTTCTGGGGACATCAATCTAAGAAGGTGATTCCCTTAACTTTGGGAGATTTCCTCACTTCCTATTATGCCTCTGGCACAGGAAGTAAAGGGGAATTACTTCAATGGTACCAAGATACTGGAACAGGAGGTTATAGGAATATACTCCAATGCAGGAATATGTTCTGGGGACAACCATCTAAGAAGGCAATGCTCTTCACTTTGGGAGATTTCCTAACTTCCCATAAAACCTCTGGCAGAGGAAGGGAGGAGAAATTTCCCCAATGGTACACTGACACTAGAACAAGGAGCCATAGAAATATCCTCCAATGAGGGGAATCTGTTCTGGGGACAACCATCGAAGAAGGAAATTTCCCTCACTTTGAGAGAACTCCTCACTTCCTGTTGCTTCTCTGGCACAGGAAGTGAAGGGAAATTTCCCTATTGGTGCACAGACACAAGAACAGAAGCGAATGAGAATATACTCCACTGGGGGAATTTGTTTTGGGGACAACCATCTAAGAAGGCAATGGTCCTCACTTTGGGAGATTTCCTCACTTCCTATTGCGCCTCTGACACGAGAAGTAAAGGGAAATTTTGACAACGGTACACAGACACCAGAAAGGGGTTCATAGGAATATCCTCCAATGGGGGCATCTGTTCTGGGGACAACCATCTAAGAAGGCAATTCCCCTCACATTGAAAGATTTCCTTGCTTCCTATTGAGCCTCTGGCACAGGAACTAAAGGGAAATGTCCCCAATGTTACACAGACACCGGTACAGGGGGCCATAGGAATATCCTCCAATGGGGGTCATCTCTTCTGAGAACAACCATCTAAGAAGGCAATTCCCCTCACTTTGGGAGATTTCCTCACTTTCTATTGAGCCTCTGGCACAGGAAGTAAAAAGGGAAATGTCCCCAATGTTACACAGATACTGGAACAGGGGTTATAGGATTATACTTAATGAGGGGATCCGTTTTAGGGACAACCGTCTAAGAAGGCAATGCCCCTCACTTTGGGAGATTTCCTCACTTCCTATTGCGCCTCTGGCATAGTAAGTGAAGGGAAAATTCCCCAATCACACACAGACAACCAGGTTTTAATCCTTTCCTACTCTACTCAAAACAACAAAAACAAACATTTTGGCTATGCACACACTTTAGGGGGTAAATCATTGCATTAGTACAGGCGGTCCCACAACTTATAAACGACTGTACCTGTTCTGACTTGCATACAAATTAAAGTGAAGAATAAACCTACAGACCCCATCTTGTTTGCAACTTGGGGACTGCCTGTAGTAGGCTTTTGGGATTGAAAATTTATTTTTTTGATCAATAAATTGTACTGCGAAAACATGTGGAGCTATTTTTTTTTTTTTTTTTTAGGGAGAATGGGATTCCCCTTTAAAACTCAGAGTTCAGCTCTAGCTTAACTTGCTAGTACAGTGTGGAGAAACTGGAAACACATTACCAAAGCAGTAAAGAAAGTTCATATTAAATTCCCATTCACATGGCCAATGATTGACAAATTCATGTCGTTATTCCACCATCAGTCACCAGCCCCTGGACGTCTTCTGCACCGGCCGGATCGGTGAGTCAGCCTCATCTGAGCAAGAAGTGCAAACACAGAACAGATTGCCGCTGACATCACGGCCTATTCACAGCCACTTAGAAAGCATTTACTTAAGGGACAAGATGGCTCGAAGTGACAGGAGATGACCGGGGAACTGGCTTCTGACACAGCCCAACTATAGGGGGTGGTCATGCGTGGTATATGACAACATAGGATGCTTGCCTTTGTGAGAGACGCCTCTACCTATTCGGATACTGAGTTCTCGATCTCCGTACGATGATCCTTCGTCTTTCTCCTTTGGCGGTCTGAAGTCGTAACCGACGGCAGAGAACGGGTCGTCAATCATGCCCTGCAAGACAGTATAGCATGCCCTTCAATGGGGAGGAAAATAAAAAACACAGATTCATAATAATAATAATAAACACTCTGAAACTTAAGAAGTGTGGCCTTTTTTTTTCCTTTTTTTTGGCAGAATCATACAGTACTTACCTAGGTGGATGCAGTATAGGTCCCCTGCCAACTCTAACGTGGAGAACCAAGCGATCAGATACTGTTGATCGCTTAGTTTTCACAGCTCCTTGAGCAAAGAGCTGGCGACTGTCAGTCACCGCTCTCTGCTCTGCCCTCTTCTCTCTCACTGAAGCGCTGGGCTATGGAGGGGGCGAGAACGGCTGGCTCGGGCTCTCAGCGGCTTGCTGGGAGACTGAGCAAGGTGTCAGTCCAAGTATGTGGGCAGATCCTGACTTTATTGTCCTGATCTTACCCGAGCCTGGACCGGCTCTGTGACGTCAGCCAGCTGTCTGCTGAAAATGGATGACAGAAGTGCAGAACGAACAGCACTCCTGCGACCCACAGGAGTAGTACAGGCAAACAAGCTTTCTCTGTACAGTAAAATCTTGGATTGCAAGCATAATTCGTTCCGGAAACGTGCTTGTAATCCAAAAGCACTTGTATATCAAAGCAAATTTCCCCATAAGAAAATAATGGAAACTCAGAGGATTCATTCCATAACCATTTATTCATGAATTCATTAGTTTAAAGTCCATATAAAAAGCTTATAGCAATGTGACAAGGTTGCGTAACCATAAAATGTCCATCCACAAATGGAAGCCTCCGCAAGGGGATTAGAAGCAAAATTGTTATATGGGTGGTGGATTAAATGGAGAAGGAGTAGACTTGTTATATGGGTGGTGGATTAAACGAATAAGGAGTAGACTTGTTATATGGGTGGTGGATAAAATGGAGAAGGAGTAGGCTTGTTATATGGGTGTTGGATTAAATGGAGAAGGAGTAGGCTTGTTATATGGGTGGTGGATTAAACGAAGAAGGAGTAGACTTGTTATATGGGTGGTGGATTAAACGGAGAAGGAGTAGACTTGTTATATGGGTGGTGGATAAAATGGAGAAGGAGTAGGCTTGTTATATGGGTGTTGGATTAAATGGAGAAGGAGTAGGCTTGTTATATGGGTGGTGGATTAAACGAAGAAGGAGTAGACTTGTTATATGGGTGGTGGATTAAACGGAGAAGGAGTAGACTTGTTATATGGGTGGTGGATAAAATGGAGAAGGAGTAGGCTTGTTATATGGGTGTTGGATTAAATGGAGAAGGAGTAGGCTTGTTATATGGGTGGTGGATTAAACGAAGAAGGAGTAGACTTGTTATATGGGTGGTGGATTAAACGGAGAAGGAGTAGACTTGTTATATGGGTGGTGGATTAAATGGAGCAAGAATAGACTTGTTATATGGGTGGTGGATGAAATGGACAAGGAGTAGACTTGTTATATGGGTGGTGGATTAAATGGAGGAAGATTAGACTTGTTATATGGGTGGTGGATTCAATTGAGAAGGAGTAGACTTGTTATATGGGAAATGGATTAAATGGAGCAAGAGTAGGCTTGTTATATGGGTGGTGGATTAAATGGAGCAAGAATAGACTTGTTATATGGGTGGTGGATGACATGGAGAAGGAGTAGACTTGTTATATGGGTGGTGGATAAAATGGAGCAAGAGTAGACTCTTTATTTGGATGGTGTAGCCCATTATTTGGTTGTTGAATTATAGAAGAGCAAGAGTAGATTTGTTATTTGGATGGTGGATTACAGTAGAACAAGAGTGGACTGCAGGGCCTTGGCACCCACCAAAATTCCAACCCCTTTATGGGGGGTCCATCAATAGGCAGATGAGCAACCTCAAGTGAGTTGGGGGGTTAGGAAGCTTCCCAATGTTAAGACTTGCTTAACAGCACCTCGCTAATATTCTTGGAGCTGTTCAGAAGGTCTGCTGTAACAAACAGAAAATAACTCCTGCAAACAGGCAAATCTGGCAACAGGAATAGAAATCTACGGGTTTGATTTAAATGAAGAATTACCTTTCTAAAGTTGACATACACCCGCTAATGTATTCTGTAGTTTAGCGCTTTATTTGTATGCAGATGGTAAGGCCGAGCGGTACGAGGAGGAGGGAGTGGAGGTTTTGGGATAGCGGGGATGAGTGCGAATTGGAAAAAGGCAGCAACTCAGATGTCATCAACCGATAGCGCGCTCTTCCACCTTAATGTATTTTTACTGCGTCTGCTCGCAGAATGACACTTAATACACTGACGGTATAATTTCCAGGTTATGGCTCGCGTGCGGTTTTGAACAGCGGTTCCTGAGCATCACAGTAATGAGTCCGTAGTGTCATATACCATACATCAACTGCAGCAATGGGCCAAAGTACATTAGGAGTTTATTTATTCATTCTCAGCCACAGCTGGCTTGCTTGAGCCACGCCGACTTTGCTGAGGAAGGGGCTGCAATTGTTTGCCATGATGAAAATATTCTTTCTTATTACTTAATGGTACATGCGTACGCTCGAAGACTTACATTTAAAGCTTAAAGCGGATCTTCGCTCTCTCAATCAATATTGACTATTTTTAATCCTTATGCTGCTAGCATTAGTACATAGAGAGGAAGTACACTCACCGGAAACTTTATTTTATATACCTAGCTAGTAGCGGGTTGGATCCCCTTTTGCCTTCATTCTTCATGGCATAGATACAAGAAGGTGTTGGAAACATTTCTCAGAGATTTTGCTCCATAGTGACATGATAACATCACACAGTTGCTGCAGATTTGTTGGCTGCACATCCATCATGGATATTTCCCGTTCCACCACATCCCAAAGGTGCTCTATTGGATGAGATATGGTGAGTGTGGAGGCCATTGGAGGACAGGGACCTCATTGTCCAGTGGTGAGATGGTTGGAGCTTTGTGACATGGTGCATTATCCTGCTGGAAGGGGCCATCAGAAGATGGCGACACTGCAGTCATAAAGGGATGGGCATGGTCAGCAACAATATTCAGGTAGGCTTTGGTGATTAAACCATGCTGAATTGGTACTAAGGGGCCCAAAGTGTGCCAAGAAAATATCCCCCCCACACCATTACACCCCCACCACCAGCCTGATCCGGTGATACCCCATCCCACACATCATTACACCCCCACCACCAGCCTAAACCAGTGATACAAGGCAGGATGTATCCATGCTTTCATGATGTCTTTTGCCAAAATCTGATCCTACCATCTGAATGTCGCAGGTGAAATTGTGACTCAATTGAAAGCTGTTATAGCTGCAAAGAGTGGGATGCCATAAAGTTAGGTGTCCCAATACTTCTGACAAGATAGTGTATGTACCTGGGTCAGCAAGTGGTAAACATTTTAAAAAGAATACATGACTGAATTAGAGTGTTCTCAAATATTTTCTGGGATTTCATATTAAAAATGCACTTGGGTGGCTAACAAAACTCCTATCCACTGTCCAGATGCTGCATACACATGAGTACTCACACAAGATGTTCTAATGCCAAGATACTACAAGTCCCAGTTCTCCAGTTTCCCCTCTGTGACTGACTGCTTATATATACACATCCATGAGGTTGGCAGCGGCGGTGCGTTAAGTGCTGTGTGCCGCACGTCTCTGTGGACATGGAAAGAGGATCAGGCCGTCACCGGCTGAAGATGGCTCTGAAGACAACAATGAAAAGGGCTGCCCACAGGGATACTTCATACGATGACACAAAGCCATCCTAAACAAAGTCCAGCTCTGAACAAGCGTGGCACCCACAGACGTGACCTTTCCGTGAAAGCCATTGTCATAGGCTGAGCTTTGAAGTGTGCATTGTGCAGACCACTTCTAGCTGGAAAGACCAAGTTTTCTATATTCTTCATTGTGTCCATTATCTTCAGCTAAAGGCTTTCTGCCAGGTGGAGGCCCGACGCAAATTATTGACTTAAACCAGAGAAGAAGAAAAAATTGGAAACAATTCCATGCAAAGAATGACTGCAAACCTCCAAAAAAAAAAAGCTTAGTTAATACTTTAAATAAACGCTACTCAAAGAAGAACTTTAATTGCTTTAGGAAGGTCCTCTAGTTCATGGGCAAGATCTCATGAAGTGCCTCCATGTGTGATGTAGACATTCCACTACTTTGTACAGTATATGCTAGAGAACTGGCGTAGACCATAGGCGTGCAGACACTCTGCGGAGGTCTCTGTAGACCTGACAGACTCAGTGTGTCCGAATCTGGGCTGGATCTTCCATACTTCGCAGAGCTGGAGAAAAGCAGCAATGTTAGGACCTGGATCTGAACCTGCGCCATCTCTGATGTCTGGCGGTATATCTTTGTGCAAAGCCACTTGAGATTCCGGACAGCTCCCTAGACAATTCCTTGAAGGGAAATGGGGGGGGGGGGGGTGCCTTTCCTCCAATTAGCTGTCACACAGTGTATGCCAAGAATCCACACCCAGTGCTGAACAGGAAGAGAAAATCTCTAACACGTGCACTTTATAAAGAATATAGAAAGCTGAAGACAGCAGATATACATGTAAAACTTATGTAGGGAGATTTGTTTTATCTCGGTGTATCATCTGAGGCTGTTCACTTCATTGGGTATATGAATATATATTATTGTGCTCTTCTCCAGCCAATATCTCACTCTTGTCACTCCAGCTTTCATCTGTACCTTCGCCATTACTCACCAACGTTTGGCTTGTTCCTCAACAACAGTTCTGCTTGATCCCAACCTGTAACCACTTAATATTGACCTTTGGCTTGTTTACTGACTACGCTTCTGCTTGATCCCAAACTGCTATATCTGCTACTGGTCCCCCGGCTTGCTCACCTCCTGGGAGGGCAATCCTGAGGACTGCAACCTGGTACAAAGATGCAGCAAAACCCATCCCTACAACCAGGAGCTCTGGTGAATACCGGTTACTGCTGAGACCACACCTTGGGTGAGCCCATGTCATCTGCTAGGGTGACATGCTTGTACACCTACAGTATCCTGCTGGTTGGTGGGAGCCTCTCTACGGCTATAGCTACTGGTCTCTGAGCCTGACCCCAACCATGATAGGCAAAGAGGGCACTTATGCTTCAGGCAAGTCAACATTGGGCTCCATGGTCCATCCCCGTCTGCTCATAGGAAGAAGGAGAAGAGGTAGAGCCTTCACAGGGTTGAGGACTCTTTCCAGCCCCATGAGACCAGGTGAGAAATACCCCCACCCACACACACTGCAAGTGGTAAATGCCTATTGAGTATAGGTAGCTACAGAAGAGGTTGGATTACCTACCTTCTCCTCACTTCAGCAGGCTACCATCAATCTCTGTGACCAGTCTGCTGCAGCCTCCTCTATAACCTGCTCCAGGCCATGGTACTACTCATGCCTCCACAACATAGAAGATAGTGTTAAATAAAGTGCCACTTATGCTCTACCTCCCCCTAGTCCCTTTTTTTGGGGAAGCAGGTAAATTTTTTGACTGGTACCCATTCCCACTTCCCCATTCCTTTCCTAGACAAGGGTGACATCAGTTTGGCCCTCTCTCCCTCTGCC
The DNA here is from genome assembly GCF_037356315.1 of Lithobates pipiens. Taxonomy (NCBI): domain Eukaryota; kingdom Metazoa; phylum Chordata; class Amphibia; order Anura; family Ranidae; genus Lithobates; species Lithobates pipiens. The sequence continues at coordinate 11,687,987 of NW_027507789.1, forward strand.
CAGAGCCTATTGAACATATCACATGTCCCCGGAGGCTGCAGTCCCAAAGTACTACGTGATCTCGTGCATGTGCGGTGGGAAGCCAGCTGTAAGACATCAGGAAGTCACAGCCAGCTCCCACATCCAAGATGGCGGCACCAGGGATCAGAAGCCTGGTGAAGAGTTGGCTCCAGACAAAACAGCATTGGACTCCAAAAGTATCGGTTTCTTCAAAATCATGAGCTACAGTATTTGTATTTGATGGCACTGAGGCTTTGCCCACAGACCGCAGCTTCGGGGAGAGGACAGCAGTGCCAGAGCCTGCTGGAGCAGGCAGTCAGGTAGGTAATATGGCTTGTGTCCTACCCCATAGGCTAAAAAAGCATTTGAACTCTTGCAATGCAGGGAAGCCCCAAAGCACTTTATTATTAGATTTGTTCTTGCCCTTTAACTAAGTCAACTTGCTGGGTCTTGTCATACTGGCTACAAAATGACACTGATCAGCCAAAACTTTATGACCAGCCATCTAATATTAAGTTGGTTGCCCTTCTGTCACCAAAACAGCGCTGACCCATTGAGACATGGACTCCATTAGACCTCTGAAGGTATGCCGTGGTATCTGGCACCAAGAAATCAGTAGCAGCTCCATTAGGTCCTGTAAGTTGGAAGGTGGGGCCTCCATGGATTGGACCTGTTTTTCCAGCACATCCCACAGATGCTTGCTTGGATTGAGATCTGGGGAATTTGGAGGACAAGTCAACACCTTGAACTGGCTGTGTTCCTCAAACCATTCTTGAAGAGGTGTACTTGGTCACCAAAAATGTTTAGGAAGGTGGTACATGTCATAGTAACATCCCTATGAATGGGAGGAGGTAAGGTTTCCCAGCAGAACATTGCCCAAAAACATCTCACTGCCTCCTCCGACTTGTCTTCTTTCCAGATTGCATCCTGGTGCCATCTCTTCCCCAGGTAAGTGATGCACACACACACACACACACACACCTGGCCATCCACATGATGCAAAAGAAAAATGAGATTCATCAGACCAGGCCAACTTTCTTCCATTGCTTCCTGCTCCAGTTCTGATGCACACGTGCACATCTGTAGGGGCTTTTGGCTGTGGACACGGGTCGGCATGGGCACCCTGACCAGTCTGTGGCTACGCAGGCCCCATGAACAACAAACTGTGATGAACATTTTTTCTGATTTCAACACCATCTACTTCAGAGACAGCATGTTTACTTGCTGCCTAATATATCCCACCCACTTCCAGATGCCATTGTAATGAGATAATCACTTAACCCGTCAGTGGTCATAACGTTATTGTTGATGCCACCGCAGCCCGTTGGCTCACATTGTTACCCTGGTGGAGAGCATTAGAAGGTGGGCACACAGGCACCATGTATCCTTCAGCATCTAAACCAGGCCTGAGAACATCACGGCTCTGCTGCAGCTGAAGCCGTATATTCCTTGATGATAAATTATTCAAGACGCACCGGCAATAAATATACGTCAATTATTTTGTCTTTACACTCCATTCATTAAAAACGTACACCAGTATGACTCCCATTGATCCTGGAAGGCTCCCTCTGGCAACCAATTTCAGAAGACCAGTAAATTGTCATCTCTCCTAAACATCTCTCCTTTCCTTTGGCATCGGTCATTCTTCACCTATAATAGGTGTGCCTCCTATTGCTACCGCCGACAGTTTTCCAGCAAGAGAGCGGTTTAACCGACAGTTTTCCAGCAAGAGAGCGGTTTAACCCTTATCCAAAGGGACAGCCCATCAAAACCAATTTCTCTGAATAATTAAAAAGCGGCCAGGCCTCTCCTGCAAACAACTTTGTGGAGTCGCTGAAAATGCCAGGAGGCGCAGTCTGCGTTTTCCAAAGCGAGTGATTAATTTGCTGGCCTTTTTCATATCAGTCAATATGGGGATGTGGCGTAGTGGGAGGCCCTCAATCACGGTGATTACTGCTTGATTATCAGCAGTACATCACTGTCAAGCCGCGTTGGGGGATCTGCGGCTGGCACCGAGCTTGTTTGGAATAAATGCCGGCTGGGAGAGGCAGAAGGAGCTCTACACCGCAGGCCAAAGACGCGAGTTCAGCTGTTCATACCGGTTGTGGTACAGCGCCAAGCACCCGGCTTTGGCACAGGAGGACCTTCGTTAGCCAAGGACGACTTCTTATTTGTCCCGAGGCTGTTTACATAGATCAGCGTATCATTTTCTAATATTTTAAGGGCCCTTTGACAGTAGTGCCCTTTTGCCATGCCAGAGAACAGCTTTCCAATGCGACAAAACCACATCAAAAGGATTCCCCTTAAAATTTTATATGCCAAAAATTTACAAAAAACATACCAAGGGTGCATTCTTTGGGGGTGACATGGCAATTTGCTTTAAAGTGGTTGTAAACCCTTACAACCAACTTTGACCTACAGGTAAGCCTAGATTAAGGCTTACCTGTAGGTCCAAGGAATATCTCCTAAACCTACACGGTTTAGGAGATATTTGCCGAAAGACAGGCACAGCTGTCTAAGGCGCATGCGCCTTAGACAGCGGCACGCAGGCGCACTGAGTGGCAGCTCCCGTGCGCATGCGCGGGAGTGACGTAATCGCGGCTTCGCCAAATGACAGCGGCGGAGCAGCGAGACCCACCGAGAAGATGGATGCGCCGGACTACAGGGGACAGCGGTGACTTCGCTGGCTCCTGTGTCAGGTAAGTAAGTGACACATAATGGACTACTATGCGATGCGATGCGATGCTGGTTGTCAAGGATCCAGAAACTGCTTGTGCCCTGCTCGTGTCCCGCTGGCGTCCTTAACCATTGAATAGAGGAGTCAGCACCCACTGGCATCCTTAAAAATCAGCGAATAGAGGAGCTGGTACCCGCTGGCATTCTCAACAACCAGTGAATAGAGCAGCTGGCACCCGCTGGTGTCCTCAACAACCAGTGAATAGAGCAGCTGGCACCCACTGGCCTCCTCAACAACCAGTGAAGAGAGGAGCCGGCACCCGTTAGCATCCTTAACAACCAGTGAATAGAGAATCTGGCACCCGCTGGCTTCCTCAACCAGTGAATAGGGGAGCTGGCACCCACTGGCATTCTCAACAACCAGTGAATAGAGGAGCCGGCACCCGTTAGCATCCTTAACAACCAGTGAATAGAGAATCTGGCACCCGCTGGCTTCCTCAACCAGTGAATAGGGGAGTTGGCACCCACTGGCATTCTCAACAACCAGTGAATAGAGGAGCCGGCACCTGTTAGCATCCTTAACCAGTGAATAGAGGAGCTGGCACCCACTGGCATCCTCAACAACCAGTGAATAGGGGAGCTGGCACCCACTGGCATCCTCAATAACCAGTGAGTAGAGGAGCCGGAACCCGTTAGCATCCTTAACCAGTGAATAGAGGAGCTGGCACCCACTGGCATCCTCAACCAGTGAATAGGGGAGCCGGTACCCATTGGCATTCTCAACAACCAGTAAATAGGGGAGCAGGCGCCCACTGGCATTCTCAACAACCAGTGAATAGAGGATCCGGCACCAGCTGGCATCCTTAACAACCAGTGAATAGAGCATCCTCAACAACCAGTGAACAGAGGAGCCGACAACCGCTGGCTTCCCACAACAGTAAAATCAGTCTGTATGTGCAGAATAGCATGCTTGTTATACTCAATGTGGAAAATAAGTGATTAATCCCCTGCATTGTCTAAAAAGGCGGTTTGATCCTGTATCCAAATAGGACACAGTCAGAGTAGTCTGGCTGCACATGCTCAGTTTGGTCTATATTGCTGGAGAGAACACCTCCTGTTTGATCAGAGCTATTCAGGTCACATGGTGCTCACATCACACATTTGGGGGTGTATACAGATCCTAAATGACAGCCCAAGTGCCTCCCCCCTCATCCATGCCCAGTAACTAAAAAAATATAAAAAAAGAACACAGTGGGTGGGATGTCACATCTTGTAACACCTCTGTACGTGTTTTTGCGGTGTTCTTTTTTGACCTCTCAACACCATCAGTTACAGCCTGCAGACGTGCATATTGAGGTAATAGAGATTTCTAAATTTTTTAAAAATACATTTACCAATTTCTACATTTATAAATAATACAGATCGTGCCAACAATTTTTTTTTTTTTCATATTTGTGATCCTTCTTTCTCTTTCTGTGCCTTTCCTTTTTCTCTCTCTCTCGCTCTCCCCTGTCATCCTCAACTCACCTGGTACCCCATTGCCACCTTGCTAACACACTACCCCCTCTCATCCTCCTCCTACCTGGCACCTCACTGATACCTTGCCAACACCCCACCCCAGAGGCATAACTAGAACCTTCAGGGCCCTGATGCTAAAAAAAAAACAAAAAAAACATGAAGGTTTTTTTTTGCATCAGGGACACCCGCTAGCATCCTTAATAACCAGTGAATAGAGGAGCCAGCACCCGCAAGCATCCTTAACAACCAGTGAAAAGAGGAGCTAGCACCCGCTAGCATCCTTAACAAACAGTGAATAGAGGCTCTGGCACCCGCTAGCATCCTTAATAACCAATGAATAGAGAAGCCAGAACCTGCTAGCATCCTTAACCAGTGAATAGATGAGCTGGCACCCAATAGTATCCTTAACAACCAGTGAATAGAGGAGCTGGCACCCGCTAGCATCCTTAACAACCAGTGAATAGAGGAGCCAGCACCTGCTAGCATCCTTAACCAGTGAAAAGAGGGGCTAGCACCCGCTAGCATCCTTAACAACCAGTGAATAGAGGAGCCAGTACCCGCTAGCATCCTTAACCAGTGAATAGAGGCTCTGGCACCCGCTAGCATCCTTAACAACCAGTGAATGGAACAGCCGAAACCCACTGAAATCCTTAACAACCAGTGAATAGAGGATCTGGCACGCGCTAGCGTCCTTAACCAGTGAATAGCAGAGCCGGAAACCCACTGGTGTCTTTACCAACTAGTGAACAGTGGAGCCGGAAACCCGCTGGCATCCTTCACAACCAGTGAAAAGCGGGGAATAGCTAGCTGTTAAGGAGCCAGCACCTGCTGGCATCCTTAATAACCAGCCAATCGCTGGTTGTTAGTGCAGCCATCACCCGCCAGCTTCCATATCCACTGGTGAAGAACTCTAGCGGGTTCCGATCCCGCTATTCATTGGTTGGTAAGGAGCGAGTGCCAGCTCAGCTATTCATTGGTTGGTAAGGACACCGGCGAGTGCCGGCTCAGCTATTCACTGGTTGTTAAGGATGCCAGCAGGTGCCAGATCCACCATTTACTGATTGAAATCTGCCTCCTCATCACCAGTTTTAAGCCCGTAAATGCCAAACCACTGTTTTGCCACTGCATGTGGTTGCATTGTGTCCCTATTCACTTGAATGGGTTGCGTCTGGAGGTGGTACTGCCCACCACAGGCGATGGGGAGAATCATTTTTGCAGTGAGCACAAAGCAAAGTACCACAGCCATGGCATGCGGGTAGCTCCATCTTTGCAGCTTGAGGGTTGGGGGTGGGGGGGGGATTAGGGCTAGTAAAAACACAGTTTAACCCCTTAGGGCCACTTAATGGGAATTAGACAGGAATGTGTGATTCACATGCTGATCAGTGCGGTACGATTAAAAGCCCCTTCATTTCTATTCACTTTGGGAAAATGAACTGCAACCGCATTGCGCGATACTTTCGTACCATGCGTTTCGGTGCATTTGTGACCTTCACCCCTTTAGGGTGTTGTCAACTCATTAACTTAATATTGACATTTGCTGCAGATCACAACAGTAGTGCGTTTTTGAACGCAGTGCGGGGAAGCGGGTTTCACACACCGCGCTCTGGTTGGAACGGGCTCCTTCGTGTCACTTTAAAGGATGACTATAGAAAACTATAGAAAAGGGCATTTGTCCTTTTAGTTTATTATACTTCCTGACAGTGAAAAATAAAAAAGATCCAGAAGCTCATTAACATTTACACAAGATGTGCGCAGGATGAGAAGAAACAAGGCATGATTAGTTCAAACACCGTGTCGCGGCGGCTCCGGACAGCGAACCTTATCTGATAGGAGAGGCGCGCCGCACAAGTAGCAGAAGGAACGCGCCGCATACTGCGCTATTAACGGTTTATTTCTGACAGATCTTTACAAAACATCTCCAGACAAAGTGTTTTTTTGGAAAATTACAGAATTCTATTTTTGTTCAACACGGAGAAGTTTTTCCATTCTTTTCAAAAGTAAGTATACGCAAAAATTGTAAATCGCTCCCTTCTGGGTTATGTTTTGAAGAAGAAAGAAGGAAGGAAGGAGAAGGAAGGAGAAAGAAAGAAAGAAAGAAAGAAAGAAAGAAAGAAAGAAAGAAAGAAAGAAAGAAAGAAAGAAAGAAAGAAAGAAAGAAAGAAAGAAAGAAAGAAAGAAAGAAAGAAAGAAAGAAAGAAAGAAAGAAAGAAAGAAAGAAAGAAAGAAAGAAAGAAAGAAAGAAAGAAAGAAAGAAAGAAAGAAAGAAAGAAAGAAAGAAAGAAAGAAAGAAAGAAAGAAAGAAAGAAAGAAAGAAAGAAAAAGAAAGAAAGAAAGAAAGAAAGAAAAAGAAAGAAAGAAAGAAAGAAAGAAAAAGAAAGAAAGAAAGAAAGAAAGAAAGAAAGAAAGAAAGAAAGGACACAAGTAGCAGAAGGAACGCGCCGCATACTGCGCTATTAACGGTTTATTTCTGACAGATCTTTATAAACATCTCCAGACAAAGTGTTTTTTTGGAAAATTACAGAATTCTATTTTTGTTCAACACGGAGAAGTTTTTCCATTCTTTTCAAAAGTAAGTATACGCAAAAATTGTAAATCGCTCCCTTCTGGGTTATGTTTTGAAGAAGAAAGAAGGAAGGAAGGAGAAAGAAGAAAGGAAGGAGAAAGGAGAAAGAAGAAAGGAAGGAGAAGGAAGGAGAAAGAAAGAAAGGAAGGAAGGAGAAGGAAGGAGAAAGAAAGAAAGAAAGGAAGGAAGGAAGGAAGGAAGGAAGGAGAAAGAAAGAAAGAAAGAAAGAAAGAAAGAAAGAAAGAAAGAAAGAAAGAAAGAAAGAAAGAAAGAAAGAAAGGAGAAAGAAGAAAGAAGGAAGGAAGGAGAAGAAAGAAGGAAGGAAGGAAGGAGAAGAAAGAAGGAAGGAAGGAGAAGAAAGAAGGAAGGAAGGAGAAGAAAGAAGGAAGGAAGGAAGGAAGGGAAGGAGGGAAGGAGGGAAGGAAGGGAAGGAAGGGAAGGAAGGAGAAGAAAGGAAGGAAGGAGAAGAAAGAAGGAAGGAAAGAAGGAAGGAAGGAAGGAAGGAAGGAAGAAGAAAGAAGGAAGGAAGGAAGGAAGGAAGGAGAAGAAAGAAGGAAGGAAGGAAGGGAAGGAGGGAAGGAGGGAAGGAAGGGAAGGAGAAAGAAGGAAGGAAGGAGGAAGGAAGGAAGGAGAAGAAAGGAAGGAAGGAGAAGAAAGAAGTAAGGAAGGAGGAGAAGAAAGAAGGAAGGAAGGAAGGAAGGAAGGGAAGGAAGGAAGGAGAAAGAAGGAAGGAAAGAAGAAAGAAGGAAGGAAGGAGAAGAAAGAAGGAAGGAAGGAAGGAAGGAAGGAAGGAAGGGAAGGAGGGAGAAGAAAGAAGGAAGGAAGGAGAAGGAAGAAGGAAGGAGAAAGAAGAAGGAAGAAGGAAGAAAGAAGGAAGAAAAAAAGAAGAAAGAAAGGAAGAAGGAAGAAGGAAAGAAGAAAGAAGGAAATTAGAAAGAAGGAAAGAAGAAAGAAGGAGGAAGGAAGAAAGAAGAAGGAGGAAGAAAGAAGGAAGAAGAACTATATATATTAATAGTTTGAGGCCCCTGCTTTAGCAGATCCATAATGTGGCGAGAAACCTTTGTCTTGTATAAGGTGCCGCTCTGCTGGCTACCATCGTCCAATCAAGTGCAAGCAAAAATATGGTTTGCTTGTTCTTTCCTTGCATATAATTGGACGTTTACCTGCAAAGCGATTTTTCACCGCTAATGGAAAATTCTCTTGCAAAGTAAAATCGAGCCTATTTGCCTTTAGTAAACCAACCCCAATGAGTCATCAGTGCAGTCGCTCCACCCTTAGCCCTTGTACACACGGTCGGAGATTTCCACAACCAAATCCGTCGGATTTTGTCTGTCGGATCTTGTCCGAAACTGTTGCATACACACAGTCGGACAAAGTTGTTGAAAAATCTGATCGTTCAGAACGTGATGACGTAATTTCGTTACGACGGGACTACATTCAGGCTAGTAGCCAATAGCTTTGATGTAGGAATTTGATCTGAGCATGAGTGGCACTTGGTCCGATCGAAATTCTCTACACATGATCGGAGTATGTCCGACCGGCCCAGTTGGTCAGGAAATATTTCCAACATGTTGGAAAATTGGGTCCGACGGATATTCCGATGGAATTAATCCGATGCATACCACACACAGTCGGATTATCCGACGACACGGTCCGATAGGACACATTCCGACGGATTCTCTGACCGTGTGTACAAGGGGCTTACACAGCTCAGTCTGCATTTTCAATCAGACAAAGGGAGCTGCAAAGCAAGCAGCCATGCCCTCTCTTCAGCTGATCCATAATGCTTTGAGTAACCTTTTTCCTGCATAAAATAATTCTTTATAAAAAATATAGAAAAAAAAAAAAAAAAAAAAGTAAAAAAAAAAAGATAAACAACCAAAATAAAACTGAGTAAAAACTATATCTAAAAAAAAAAAAAAAAAGTCAAACCGTGTGATCGTCATTTATAACAGCATCTTAAGGCATGCAGACTCTTACAGCGAGCGTAAAAAAATAAATACTTTTCTTTGAAGCGCAGTTTTCCAAACTTAGATAACCACTGACCGATTTAGGCTTTTAATTTGGTCATGGTAATAACATGTGACCATCAAACCCCTGAGACATGTACTCTTGAAGAAGCCGATGTCCCTAGTCCTACCGCACCCCCTCCCCCCCCCCCACCTTGCATTTTCATTTTGGAATCATCCTCTCCAGCAGCAGCGTGGAGGCCGGGCAGGGTAATTTTCGGAGAACGGCGATGTGATATTGACCAGCAAATGTCTCCAGGAGATGGAAAAAAAAAAAAAGGAACAGTTTTTTATTACATGTTCTTAGCGCATGACCAGAAATATTAAACTCGCTACGCTGTTTATACAACTCGCTCACAGCAAACAGGCCGCTGCTATAAAAAGCGGAAAAAACAAACAAAACACAAACCCATTATGATCTATGGCAATGGTGTCCCTGCGTGACTCATCTCCGCGCTGTGTGGTGAGGAAAAGCGATAAATTCCATCGGAGGGACCTTGAATGGTTCCCGCGTGGAGCGATTCAGACTGCAACAATCCCAGAATCCTTCACTGCCGGGCCAAACTGTCAGCTCATACACAACGCTGTACACTGAATTCCAAGGGGATACAATAGACAATGAGGCACACCATTGAGGCCTCTTTCACATGGGTAGAAAAAAAATAAGTGCACCCCCCGCCCGACCGCCCACCTAAAACATAACGCACACCCAGAGGGGACTGTACATATGCTGCCGCCAGGGCAGAGAGTGGCAGAAACTGCGCCAGGTGTGAAGGAGGAATATGAGATCTTTCTTTTTTTTTGTAATGCAAGCAGCCCATGTACCTGATTTCGTTATGAGAACAAAGTATCAGTCTCTTGAGATCTCTATACAGTAGAGCTCAGACTGGCAGTGGGAAAAGCAGCACAAGGATGTAGCTAATTGTGCTGCAGTGGTCATGTGATAACAAGAAACATGCTGATGGGAGGGAAGAGCAGAGTGACAGAGACACGAGTCAACAGTCTGCTGGTTGGTTGGTGGAGGGACAAGACCTGTAAGTTCTACTTAAAGTGGTTGTAAACCCTCCACTACAACTTTTGCTCTTCGTAATCTATATAGCATAAAGTTCACTCACTGTTTTTGTTGTCCTTCAATGGGCAGTGAGGTCAGCCACGCTTACGCATTGCGTATATCGTTTAACGGCACACAATGTGAGCCGCTTCGGTCACCTCTGCATGCCGGGTCATTATCTTACACTGAGAACGGCACAGAGGGAAGCCTCACGATGCTGCACTCTGATCCTCTCCTTCCTGGCTCTCCCCCTTGTAACTGTATAAGACATCACACAGGGGAGTGAATCAGAGGAGCATAGAGAGGAGGCTTGGTTCCGACACTATGGCGCATGCGCGAGATTACGACAGGGAAATGAAGTAAGGACGGAAATGGCGTCCACAAGCGATTCAACATACAGGAGTATGGATGGAGCAGCCAATACCCAAATGACACTAAATAATAAAAATGCTACATAAGGTATTTGCAAACCTCATTTTTGAGAAATTTAAATGTGTGTGGCTTAGCAATCATTTACATAATTTATGTTTAAAAAAAAAGTTACGGGATTTACTTCTTCTTTAAAACTGAATGCTATGGAATTCATTTTTAAAATAGAAGTATGGCTTTTTTTTTTCTTTTTTAAATCATACTTGCCTAGGTGGATCTGTCTCCCACCAGCTCTAAGACTGAGAACTGAGCGTTCAAACACAGCTGATCGCTCAGTTCTCAGAGATCCATGAGCAGAGAGCTGGTGACTTGTCAGTCATCGCTCTCTGGTCTGCCTCCCCCTTTCACAGGAGCACTGAGCTGTGGAGGGAGCGGGGAGGGGGCTGGCTCAGGCGCTCAGCGGCTTGCTGAAAGTCGGAGCCAGGTGCCAGTCCGAGGTTTCACTGTAGAAGGTACCAGAGCGGTTTCGGAGGCAGCTGAAATTAAGAGTGCCCTCTGGGAGCCGACGTAGGAGGGCACCGATAGCCGGATACCAGGACCTGATCAGAGGTGCAGAGAAGGGCCAACAGGATGATGTGGGGGTGTGGCTTACGTGTTACAGAGCAACAGGGACCACACCTTTCTCAAAGCCTCAGGGGTCCCCTGTTGCTCCAAAATGCCCTCATGTCATCCAGCTGGTCCTTCTCTGCATCTCCAATCATGTCCCAGTCTCTGGTTAGCAGTATGCCCCCACTGAGACCTGGGAAAAGTGTGTGTGTGTGTCGCTCAGGCTCAATAGGGAGGGGGTATGTAGACAGTGCATCCTCAGCTGCTGCTAGAGTGCGGACATGGGATGGAGCCCTGTCCTGGCTCCAGCAAAGAGTTCAAGGAAAGCAGGGTAACCCCTGGAAGTCGCACATCTATGGTGTCCTACTGCAATGAATGCAATGGCAACCTCAGTCTGGACTCCAACCAGGCCACACCCCCAACATGTTTCACTCCACCCCCTGGAGCTTAGCCATGATTAAGCCCGGGGGGAGGGGGTGAAACGCAATGGGGGCGTGGCCTGGTCGGAGTCCAGACTGAGGTTGCCACTCCATTCATCGGAGTAGGACACCATGAATGTGCGACTTCCAGGTGTAGGCCTTCTTTCCTTGAACTCTAGCAGTGTGGCTGTCCAAGGGTGCTCTCCATCTCCGATGCCTCCAGCACCGCTCCAGTTCCTTCTACAGTGCCTTCCCAGTGTTTCTGCATAGGATCTGTGGCACGCTTCCAGGCTCCATCTTGCTATCCCCAAGAAAAGAAAAAAAATCGCAATAAGTGATTATTGATTGGTTTGCGCAAAAGTTATAGCGTTTACAAAATAGGGATAGTTTTATAGCATTTTTATTAATAATTTTTTATTATTTTTTTTTACTAGTAATGGCGGCGATCAGCGATTTTTTATTGTGACTGCGACATTGTGGGGGACCCATCGGACATTTTTGGGACCATTGTCATTTATACAGTAATCAGTGCTATATAAATGCAGTGATTCCTGTGTAAATGACACTGGCAGTGAAGGGGTTAACCAGTGGGTGGCAGTGTAGGGGTTAAGTGTTCCTAGGGGTGTGTTACTAACTGTGAGGGGGTTGGGCTTTCATTTAGTGAACACTGATCTCTGCTCCAATCACATGGAGCAGAGATCAGTGTCACTAGTTGCTAGGCAGAATGTAGAAATGCTGTTTACACGGCATTTCCTCCATTCAGCCGTCCCGTGAGACGATCGCGGGTATGCCCGCAGCGATCGAGTCCGCGGGTCCCGCGACCGGACTCACGGGGGTCCCGACCAGCGCGGGAGCTCCCAATGGCAGGGCGGCATTGAAGATTGGACGTACATGTACGCCAATATGCCTGCCCGTGCCATTCTGTCGACGTACATCGTCGTGCGCTGGTCGGGAAGTGGTTAATCATTTCATGATGTGAGTGCATTTTTATAACTTTTACACAAATTTTTTATAAAAAGTTCTACACCATAGTTTCTAAACCAGGGTTCTATGGGACCCTAGGGTTCCTCCAGAGGTTGCTAAGGGTTCCTTGAGCAATGAGTAATTTCTGCCTCTCAAATAAGTTCCCCACTGATATACCATTGATCTTTTTAGTTATCTGTAAGGGGTTAATTCTTCCCAATGGCCACAAGTTTAAGGAACTTTCTTCCCAGTGACCATCACACTAATTTATCATGAGTTGTAGATATAACAACTTTTATCAGAGGTTCCCGAAGACCGGAAAGTTATTTCAAGGGTTCCTCCATGTTGAGAAAGGCTGGTCTACACTTAGGAGGCGGCGCTCCTTTCTCTCTTACCTTAAGCCACTTCATGTCTACCTGCACTGGCTCCACCATCATCTGCATATCATTACTCTGGCCTGGCTTCCCGATAGTGACAATGGTGGACCATACTTGCCTCCTGCACCACGTTTGCAAGACCACCTGTATTTTCCATCAGAGGCTGATGTGGCAACACAAGACTACAATTAGGAGACGTGGCCAGAGCGTTGTCCCCTTCCCCAACAGCAAAAGCTTAAACCAAGCCCTCCATGGAAGGATCGCTAGTTATTCTTTTGGCTGCAGGATTTTAAAAAAAGTACACAAGATTTTTATTGGTTTTAAATCTACAAGAATGTTTTTTTCTGGCCAATTCCTAGCAGTGAAAAGACATTTATTTCCACTGCTAGTGACTGTCAGAAGTGGACAAGCCGTCTCTCTCTCCTCCCCCCCCGGGTTTACAGCGGCTGGATCCACGGCTTGTACGACGTACGTGTCACACTCGGAAAGACGGGCAGCAGGATTTAATAAAGACCTTGACAGGACGCATTTCGCTTTATAAAAAGGAAGACGACGTAGAGGGGTCGCGGCTGTCACTTGACAGGCTTAGTCCTTGAGGGATTACAGAGACAGAGAGACGGACCTGATTATACCAGGCAGTGCATTACGCTGGTAAGCGGGCAGATTTACAAGCAGGCGGGTGCCTGGGTAACATGACGCAGGAAATTAACGCGGCTCGTCACCTACACATTACAGTGACCCTGGGACATTACCGAGCCATACATCCAACATCGCATTGCACTGTGCACATGGCAATGGTGCTTAGTACTTAGATCCCTTTCCAAAAACATCCTTTAACCACTCGCCGACCAACATATATATACACTTACGTCCATATATATTTGAACACATGCACAATTTTAGTTATATATATATATATATATTTTTTTTTTTTTGGTATTTACCAAAACATATTCAAGCTATAGTTATAGAATGGCTATGGGCCGAAAGTGCACCCTCTCAGGTTTAATTTGAGGGTATGTAAATCCAGATTGGAGGAAGGGGGGATTACAGCTCTTAAGAACAGCCATCTCCCCTTTTTCAAGGGACCAAAAGGTATTGGGCAATTGAATTAAAAGCGGTTTCATGGCCAGGGGTGGGCTACTCCATTTTTTTCTTCATCAACCAAGCAGGTAAAAGGTCTGGAGTTGATTCTAAGTCTGGTATTTGCATTTGGAATCTATTGCTGTGAACCTACATCGTGTGTTCACAGGGGCTGTCCATGCAAGTGAAACAGGCCATTGTAAGGCTTCAAAAATGATGCAAATCCATCAGAGAGATAGCAGCAACATTAGGAGTAACACTGGAGTACTGGCTTCATATCCTGGTACTGGAGTACTGGGTTTATATCCCTCAACTGGAGTACCAGGTTCATATCCTGGTACTGGGTTCATATCCTGGTACTAGAAAACTAGGTTCAGATCCAGGTACAGAAGTACTGGCTTCATAGCCTTATACTGGAGTACTGGCTTCATATCCTGGTACTGAAGTACTGACTTCATATCCTGGTATTGGGTTCATATCCTGTACTGTAGTATTGGTTTCATATCCTGGTACTAGAGAACTAGGTTCAGATCCGGGTACAGAAGTACCGGCTTCATAGCCTGGTACTGGATTAATATCCTGGTATTGGGTTCATATCCTGTACTGGAGTATTGGTTTCATATCCTGGTACTAGAGAACTAGGTTCAGATCCGGGTACAGAAGTACCGGCTTCATAGCCTGGTACTGGATTAATATCCTGGTATTGGGTTCATATCCTGTACTGGAGTATTGGTTTAATATCCTGGTACTAGAGAACTAGGTTCAGATCCGGGTACAGAAGTCCCGGCTTCATATCTTGGTACTGGAGTACTGGCTTCATATCCTGGTACTGGAGTACCGGCTTCATAGCCTGATATTGGAGTACTGGGTTCAGATCCTGGCAACGGCATACTGGGTTCAGAGCCTGGTAACGGCATACTGGGTTCAGAGCCTGGTAACGGCATACTGGGTTCAGAGCCTGTTCCTCCAGAAGTACTGGCTTCATAGCCTAGTACTAGAGTACTGGTTTTATATCCTGGAACAGGTGTACTGGCTTCATATCATGAAACTGGGTTCAGGTCCTTCTTTTGGAGTACTAGGTTCAGATCCTGGTACTGATGGACTGGATTCATATCCTGGTACTAGAGTACTGGCTCTATAACCTGGTACTTGATTCATATCCCGTTCCTGGAGTACTGGCTTCATATGCTGGTCCTCGGTTCATGATCTAGTACGGAGTTCAGATCCTGGCCCAGGGTTCATATTCTGGCACTGGAGTACTAGGTTTATATCCTGGTACTGAGTTCATATCCTGATACTGGAGTACTGGGTTCATATTCAGGCACTGGAGTCCTGGCTTCATATCCTGGTACTGGAGTACTGGGTTCATATTCTGGTATTGGGTTCATATCCTGGTCCTGGTTTCAGAACCTGGTACTGGCATCCTGAGTTTGTATCCTGGTACTGGAGGATTGGGTTCATATCCTGGTACTGGAGGACTGGATACCAATCCTATACTGGGGACACACGAGCTGAATGTTCATATTCTCTAAACTGTGCAGTACCTGGATCACCAGGGTAGAGGAGGAAAACACTCACCCGTAACCCGTAATCATGTGGACATCTATGGCTAAATCCAGTAAGGGTGGAGCAGACACCAAGAGTATTTCCAAGTCTCTCTGCAGCTCTGTTAGCCTTAAGCCATTCCCTCGGCATGGATCTGCAAAAAAACCCCAGTCACAAAGCCCACAGTTGTACCGGCACAGCAAGGGTTTCCGATGTAATGACATGCACAGCGTTCTAACATTTGTCGCTGACAGCAGGAGCACGCTACTGGAGCAGCAATGTTCACAAAATGCCATCAGGAAATTAAATCACAGAGATTCAATTGATTCTTCGTCCCTTTTATTATTAAACTCAATAGTCTGGTCTTCTGAACACTCGTGAAGCTTTTGTTTGAGTAATTTTGCCATTACTGTGCATCCAACATAAGAGGCCCTTGAATAGCAGCACGGCACATCGGGCAAACGCCAACCGATATGATCTCAATCCACCAGACTATGATCTTGGGTAAAAAAGTGAATATATGGAGAAAAAAATATATTATATTATTTTTTGCATAAGCAATGCAACAGTTCCCTAAGATGCATCTTGTTTTTAAAATCAATGACTTAGCTGTACACTTGCGCTCCTCCACCTTCCGTTTGAGGATGTCCCACAGATGCTCAATAGGGTTTAGGTCTGGAGACATGCTTGGCCAGTCCATCACCTTTACTCTCAGCTTCTTTAGCAAGGCAGTGGTCGTCTTGGAGGTGTTTGGGGTGGTTATCATGTTGGAATACTGCCCTGCGGTCCAGTCTCTGAAGGGAGGGGATCATGCTCTGCTTCAGTATGTCACAGTACATGTTGGCATTCATGGTCCCCTCAATGATCTGTAGCCCCCAGTGCCGGCAGCTCTCATGCAGCCCCAGACCCCGACACTCCCACCACCATGCCTGACTGTAGACAAGACACATTTGTCTTTGTCCTCCTCACCCGGTTGCCCCCACACACGCTTGTCACCATCTGACACCAAATACGTTTATCTTGGTCTCATCAGACCACAGGACATGGTTCCAGTAATCCATGTCCTTAGTCTGCTTGTCTTCAGAAAACTGTTTGGGGGCTTTCTTGTGCATCATCCTTAGAAGAGGCTTCCTTCTGGGATGACAGCCATGCAGACCAATTTGATGCAGTGTGCAGCGTATAGTCTGAGCACCGACAGGCTGACCCCCCCCCCCCCCCTACAACCTCTGCAGCAATGCTGGCAGCACTCATACGTCTATTTCCCAAAGACAACCTGTGGATATGACGCTGAGCACGTGATCTCAACTTCTTTGGTCAACCATGGCGAGGCCTGTTCTGAGTGGAACCCGTCCTGTTATACCGCTGTATGGTCTTGGCCCCTGTGCTGCAGCTCAGTTTCAGGGTCTTGGCAATCTTCTTATAGCCTAGTCCATCTTTATGTAGAGCAACAATTCTTTTTTTTTTTCTTCTTTTCCTTTAGATCCTCAGAGAGTTCTTTGCCATGAGGTGCCATGTTGAACTTCCAGTGACCAGTACGAGAGAGTGAGAGCGATAACACCAAATTGAACACACCTACTCCCCATACACACCTGAGACCTTGTAACACTAATGAGTCACATGACACCGGGAGGGAAAATGTCTAATTTCACCCAATTTGGACATTTTCACTTAGGGGTGTACTCACTTTTGTTGCACGCGGTTTAGACATCAATGACTCACTTATCCTCAAGGAGGGGTTGAGGAGCCACCAAACATGCCAATGACAAAATAAAATAAACATTATCCCTATGGCACAAAATTGTCAGCGGGCTCCAACACTAGCAAAATGGTGGCTGTGAGCCTACCCTTCTAGTGAAAGGGGATGGGTCATGCATTACTTCAAATTATTGGCTCTTGTGAGTCAAATGATCAGCAAAATGGCTTTGTGAGTCCTGAGGATTCGCCACAAACCAGAATCGTATCCCTAATAAAGAGCACTAGAGAGTCTATGTATCATGTATAAATAAATGAGGACTCTATACGTACTTACTATTCAAGAAACAAAATGTCTTTTTCGGTTTTGGCACATTGCATATACAATAGACAGACATACAAATGAGCAGACAGAGTAGATGGGTGGATGGATGGAGGAGTAGAGAAGGAAGGGAGGAAAAATGGGGAAGTGGAAATGGAAGGATGGAGGAGTAGGGAAACAAGGAAGGACTGATGACGGAGTAGAGATGGATGGATGGATGAAAGGATGTGTGGGTAGCAATGGAAAGAAGGAAAAAAAGGGCAGATATGAATGGATAGACAGATGAGTGAAGATGGATAAATGAGTAGCGATGGACAAAAGCAGAGAGATATATGGATGGGTGAGTAGAGATAGATGTATGGATGAAAGGATGGAGGAGAAGAGAAGGAAGGAAGGAAGGAAAGAAGGAAAGAAAAATTGAAGAGTGGAAATGGATGGAAGGATGGAGGAGTAGGGCTGGAAGGAAGGAACAATGGAGGAGTAGAAATGTATGGATGGAAGGATGGAGGAGAAGAGAAGGAAGGAAGGAAGGAAAGAAAAATGGAGGAGTGGAAATGGATGGAAGGATGGAGGAGTAGGGCTGGAAGGAAGGAAGGAACAATGGAGGAGTAGAAATGTATGGATGGAAGGATGGAGGAGAAGAGAAGGAAGGAAGGAAGGAAAGAAAAATGGAGGAGTGGAAATGGATGGAAGGATGGAGGAGTAGGGATGGAAGGAAGGAAAGAACAATGGAGGAGTAGAAATGCATGGATGGGTGGATGGAAGGATAGGATAGTAGATATGGATGGGTGAAAGGGTGGGTGAGTAGGGATGGATGGAAGAAGGATGGAAAGAAGAAAGGAAGGAAGAGTAGATGAATGAGCAGAGATGAAGGATGAATGGGTGAAGATGGATGAATGACTAGAGATGGAAATAAGGGTAGAGATATATGGATGGATGGAGTGATAGATGGATGAGTAGAGATAGATGTATGGATGAAAGGATGGGGGAGTAGAGATGGATGGATAGATGCGTAGAGATGGAACGATGGATGACTGAAGATGGATAGATGAGTAGAGATTGACTTAGGGTAGAGATATATGGATGGATGGAGTGAAGAATGGAGGAGTAGAGATGGACAGAAAAGGTAGAGATAAATGGATGGAGTGATGGATGGATGAAAGGATGGATGAGCAGAGATGGATGGAAGAATGCATGAGTAGAGATGGATGAATGGATGGAAAAATGGGTGAGCAGAGATGGATGGAAGGGTAGAGATGAGTGGACAGAAAGGTAGAGATGAGTGGACAGAAAGGTAGAGATGAGTGGATGGATGGGTAAAAAGAACCTCTAGATGAAGACCCCCTTGTTGTCCATAGGCACTATGTTTCCTGTAGCCCATCATTCTGAACTCTGTAATCCAGGCAAAGAGGCAGAAGAGGAGCCGCAGATGGATTCCTAATCTATTAATATGGGAGTAAAAACAAGCAGACACAAGGTCGTGTTTAGCGGTGGAGTCGTTCGCTTCCATTACTACTAAAGTGCAGCGTTATGAATGTAAACACACAGCCTATGAAGTCAAATCTCTCACCGGCGTAATGGACGGAGGGGTCTGCTGGGTCAACCAAGCCAGAAAAACATTTTCCCATAAAACGTGAACAACAATCCCCTCCAGGCTACGCCAATAAACAGCCGTAACAATGACAGAGCGCGACCTTTCCTGACATACCTGCTGCCTTCAGCGTGTAGAGGCAATTATTTTACTGCAACAGCAAAATGAACAACAAGACTGATCACTGCTGTGTGAATCAAATCATATTCTGCGCCAGTGAAAGGAGTATTTTTTGGATAGCTTTCTAAAAAAAAAAAAAAAAAAAAAAACGCATGAATGACTCTTAAATTGTAATAGGATTTTAAAATATTGGCCTTTATAGAGGTCTCTACCTTAGATGTACTTCCAGTCACCAACACATTTTTTTTTTCTAATGCATAGCCTAAATTAATTCATTTATAAAATCCCAACTCACCGAGTGGATAAAGTTACCGGATATAAAATGCTTTGATATATATTTTATATAAAAAAAAAATAATATTATATATATATATATATATATATATATATATATATATATATATATATATATATATATATATATATATATATATATATATATATATATATATATATATATATATATATATATATTAGCATATTATAATTATATATTCACAACTGGAGGCAAGAGTAAATCTCTCCAATGTAAGGGAAAATCCCTCCTTATTAGTCATTAGAAAGGCTGACCCCATTGGATGATGAGCCCCCCCCCCCCCCCCTCATGTTCTGGTGGCCTGTGTGAAATTTTGGAAGTGGTCACCAGGACAAGTTGACTCTCCCCATCTGAGACACAGAGCAGTTACAACCTGGCAAGGATTTATTATCCAAACTTACAACAAAACAAAATTTAGCTATAGAAATATACTGTATGGCCAAACGTTTGTGGAAAACTGACCACCTTATAGGATCTTGTTGGTTATCCCAATCCAAAACCATGATCGTTAATATGATGGTGCCCCAGTTTGGGGCTATATTAACCTCTTAGCCATTGTACACACGGTCGGAGATTCCGACAACCAAATCCAACGGATTCTGTCCGTCGGATTTTGTCCGACAGATCTTGTCCGAAACTGTTGCATACACACGGTCGGACGAAGTTGTCGGAAATCCAATCGTTCAGAACGTGATGGCGTTATTTTGTTACGATGGGACTACGATCAGGCTAGTAGCCAATAGCTTTGGTGTAGGAATTTGATCTGAGCATGCGTGGCACTTTGTCCGATCGGAATTCTCTACACATGATCGAAGTATGTCCTATCGGACCAGTTTGTCGGAAAATATTTCCAGCAAGTTGGAAAATTTGGTCCGACAGATATTCAGACGGAAACAGTCCGATGCAGACCACACACAGTCGGATTATCCGTCAAAACGGTCCGATAGGACACATTTCGACGGATTCTCTGACCGTGTGTACAAGGGCCTACTCTTCTGGGAAGGCTTTGCATAAGAAGTTGGAGGGTCTGTTTGAACTTGTGAGGTAGGGTACTAATGCTGGACCTGGAGACCAGAAGACCTGGCTCCCATGTTTTTCGATTTCTGTCTGGAAACTGGCACTCCAATTCATCCCAAAAGGTGTTCAGTAGGGATGAGGTCAGGGCTCTGTACAGGACTTTGAGTTCCTCTACACCAAGCAGGACAACCCTCGAGCTGGCTTTGTACCAAGGGGCACAGTCTTGGAACAGAAAGGGATCTTCACCAAACTGTTACCACAAGTTTGAAAAGAGCACCATTGTCTACAATGTATTTGTACAAAGTAATAACAATATCCTTCACTGGAGACACCTAAACTTGGTCATTTGGAGGAATGTCTACATCCTTTGGGCCATATAGCATATCAGTTTGGAGTGGGATGATCCTATTACCATTATTGGTAGAGTTTTTTTTTTTAATTTATGAACCACCAAGGACAGGACTGATGTTGAATGGGAAGACCTGGCTTACAATCAGCGCTCCGATTAATCCCAAAGATGTTCAGTAGGGTTGAGGTCAGACCTCCGTACAAGACACTGGATTTCCTCCACACCAAACTGGTCAAACCATGTCTTTATGGAGCTTTGTACACAGGAGCACAGTCATGCTTAGACAGAAAATTACCTTCTCCAAATTATCCCCAAACAGTTAAAGTGGAGGTCCACCCTAAAGTGGACCTTCCGCTCATTGGAATCCTCCCCCCCTCCGGCGCCACAATTGGCACCTTTCAGGGGGGAGGGGGGTGCAGGTACCTGTACAGTACAGGTATCTGCACCCACTTCCGGCATAGCTATCTGCGGAAAGGGGCGTAGATTCTGCAGAATCTACGCCCCTTTCCGAAAGTCCCCCGCTGCCTGCTGGGAAACACACGGATCCCAGAGACAGCGGGGACCATCCTTATTGCGCAGCGCGACTCGCGCATGCGCAGTAGGGAACCGGGAAATGAAGCCGCAAGGCTCCACTTCCTGATTCCCATACCCAAGATGGCGGCGGCAGCACCCGAGAGACGATCGAGAGATCGGCTTCGGGTGCCGACATCGCGGGCGCGCTGGGCGGGTAAGTGTCATTATTTTAAAAGTCAGCAGCTGCAGTATTTGTAGCTGCTGGCTTTAAAAATAAAAAAAAAAAAAAATGGTGGAACTCCCGGCGGACTCCCGCTTTAAAAGAGCACAATAGTCTACAATGTCTTTGTATGCTGTAGCATCAGCAGTACCCTTTACTGAAAAAAAAACCTGAACTCAACATTTGGAAGGGTAACCACATACGTGTGGCCATAAAGACATCACAGTCAGGTGACCGCAAAGCGCACTCGGACTAGATAGGGTTTTTTTTTTTTCTTTACGCTAAAAGAAATTTCAAAACATGATATTCGACTACGGCAGTTCAGCAACACTGCTCCGGGCAAGTCAAAGAAACAGCTGGAGTCAAATGTTTGTATCTTACTGCCAACATCTCTCCTTGTAGTGGAAACGCGTTGTGCTTCCTGGCCTTGGACAGGCCGATCTGCGCAAATTACACTCGACAACCACTTGAGAGAATCCATCTTGTGGATGTTGCTTATGTCATTTGTTTCTGCAGTTTCTCATTTTTTCCCCCCTTTGGACTCCGATGCCAGCCAGCCAGCCAGCCACTTTTTATTGCAACTCAATGTCCTCTGGCGCTTCAGCTGTTATTTCGATGTCGATTCTGTACCCGGTTAATGAAGCAGAGAAGTCTGGGGATAGGAGGGTCAGGCTTGACTTGTTAAAGGGGACGCTAAACCAATAAAGCTTTTATTTTTGTGCTCTCGGCGCAGATCTCCGGTTTGCTACTTGAGGAGAAAATTATAATAGATTTGGACTGGACAGGAGTAGAACAAAAAGGTGTCAACAGGCATGGACACAATACAATCGGAGATGAGGCCTTTCTTATGGTAAAATTCGGCTTTGAATCATAGCCAAGACTGGAGTGATCAAGATTCAACGCTTTTGAAATGCTGGGTCATCCCATGAAGAAACCTGTGGAGATTTCCTTGACTGCAAAACAGATCTGGTCAATCTACCAGGACAAAGAGACATCTCAATAGAGGGGCTATTACAACTCGAATATTTTGACTGAATATTAAGAAAAGTGGGCAAGGAGAGGCCAAAAGGATATGGGGGTCACAGAGACTGAGACGGCTAGTATTCTTGAAGAATGGTGACCTCTACTGCAGCTTAGGGGTTCCCGCTTGGGTGTCCGAAGTCCAGTAAGGTGAAAATCTACCCACAGCCGCACACCTATCTGGCCATGCCATTATAAAGTAAAAGCAGCCTCAGCTCGCGCTATCAAAAGCATTGCCACTAACGCATTTCGCCCCTCTCCCCAGACTTTATCATGCGGCTGTGGGGATACCCTTCTATAGTCATAAAGAATGAACACAAATGTGTAAAAGCCCAGACGCCTCTCTTGCTTAAAGTCCAACGGGAAGTTGAACGGGACATACCCCATTAAGAACACAATAGCTCAGCAGGGGAGATCGCTGTACTTTGCATTGTTAGTACTTTGCATTGTTAGTATAGCGGCTCCGACCGCAGCTGACAGTTTTGGGTTGAACCGAACCCATAGTGTGTACCAGGCTTTACACTACATCAGGGATCACCAAACTTTCTAAACAAAGGGCCAGTTTACAGTCCTTCAGACTTCAAGGGGTCGGGCGTTAGTTTGAGTGGGAGAAAGAGTAGTACCCCCATCATTGGTGTCAGTAGGAAGAATAGTGCCCCATCATTGGTGTCGTGGGAGGAACAGTGCCCCAGCTTTGGTATCAGTGAGAATAATAGTGCTCCCTCATTGGTGTCAGTGGGAGGAATAGTGCTCCCTCATTGGTGTCAGTGGGAGGAATAGTGCTCCCTCATTGGTGTCACTGGGAGGAATAGTGCCCCATCATTGGTGTCAGTGGGAGGAATAGTGCTCCATCATTGGTGTCAGTGGGAGGAATAGTGCTCCATCATTGGTGTCAGTGGGAGGAATAGTGACCCATCATTGGTGTCAGTGGGATGAATAGTGCTCCATCATTGGTGTCAGTGGGAGGAATAGTGCTCCATTGTTGGTGTCAGTGGAAGGAATAGTGCTCCCTCATTGGTGTCAGTGGGAGGAATAGTGCTCCCTCATTGGTGTCAGTGGGAGGAATAGTGCTCCCTCATTGGTGTCAGTGGGAGGAATAGTGCTCCCTCATTGGTGTCAGTGGGAGGAATAGTGCTTCATCATTGGTGTCAGTGGGAGGAATAGTGCTCCATCATTGGTGTCACTGGGAGGAATAGTGCCCCATCATTGGTGTCAGTGGGAGGAATAGTGCTCCATCATTGGTGTCAGTGGGAGGAATAGTGACCCATCATTGGTGTCAGTGGGATGAATAGTGCTCCATCATTGGTGTCAGTGGGAGGAATAGTGCTCCATCATTGGTGTCAGTGGGAGGAATAGTGACCCATCATTGGTGTCAGTGGGATGAATAGTGCTCCATCATTGGTGTCAGTGGGAGGAATAGTGACCCATCATTGGTGTCAGTGGGAGGAATAGTGCTCCATCATTGGTGACAGTGGAAGGAATAGTGCTCCATCATTGGTGTGTCAGTGGGAGGAATAGTGCCCCATCATTGGTTTCAGTGGGAGGAATGGTGCCCCAAGGGCCAGATAAAAGCAAGCAAAGGGCACCTGTTTTGAGACCACTGCACTACATAGTTGAAGGTAAATCTAAAGAACATTGAACAACATGGCCAGCTAAAGATCCAGTACGCAGATCACCAGCTGACCTCGTTGGCGCACAAAACCTTCACTAATCAACTATGTTTGCACAGCACCACCAGCGATATTCTGTCTCTATCATTTAAAATACACCTATGATAAAAATTATAGACCCTTCATTTCCTTGTAAGTGGGCAAACATGCAAAATCTGCAGAGGATCAAATCATTAATTTTCCCCACTGTACATTATACAATCTGATGGTACAATCTCTGTATCCAGTCAGGCACTACATCAAGGGTGTCCAACCAGTGGGTTCGCAGACCGCATGTGGCCTGTCTTGAGGTACACTGGGGATGCCGTGCAAACATAGCAGCTGTGGAAGCCTACATTGACAAGCCAGGCAAATGCACGTCCGGAGGGATGCCGTGCCAACCTAGTTGATGGGTGTAGAGTGTGTGCTAATGAGGTCATCTGCTTCCTGTGTCTTACTGGTTCTCACGTCCCAGATCTACAAACCAGGAATTCGTGAAGCTTTCTATAAAAACACAACATGGGCTAAGGTAAGGCCTTGTTCTAAAAATCATAGAAGGCTTTTATTTTTCTGCAACCAAGGTACATTAATGGTATATTGGTACGCAGGGGAGCTGGATTTTAGTAGAAAAAAAAAATAAAAGGTGAAGTTATACTTTAAAAAAAGGGACGATTAAGTTACTTTACGAATTTGCACTAAATTCCTAACATCTCACCATTTACAGTAAAGACGCGCTGGCATGTTAACCGGCTCCTGTCCAAGTCCTCACTCACACCCCAGAGGCAGATTATGATTTCCTGCGGGTGACTCAGTGGGGTTTCTAGCAGCAAGCCCCATGCAAAGCAATGGGAGGCTGAGAGCACCTGCAGTCATTCGCAACCGTTTGCATGTAATGGGACACGTGAAATAGATTGTAAGCTCTTGAGGACAGAGAATGATTTATTTGTATAGTATGTAGACCACTGCAAAAAGTCATCCTTGAGCTCCAGTCCAATGACTCTGCCTTGGCTGAAGAAGCATTTCCTCAGTCTCCCCTCCCCAAGTGATCAGGCTGTACATTGTAACTTTACAGAAGGAGGAGGAGGCGGCATTTCCTCAGTCTCGACTCCCCCAGTGATCAGACTGTACAATGTAACTTTGTAGAAGGAAGAGAATGCATTGAAGGCATTTCCATTTCTTATTAAAAAGTCACCCTATAACTTTGTAGAAGGAGGCGGCATTTCCTCAGTCTCCCCTCCCCCAGTGATCAGACTGTACATCGTGACTTTGTATAAAAAGGAAGACGCATTTCCTAAGCCCCTCCTTCCTCAGTGATCAGACTAAACATTGCAACTTTGTAGCAGGAGGAGGAAGCATTTCCTCAATGTTTCTACTGATCGACTTCTATACAGCCGCCCTGCTGGAAAATGTCCTATCTGCGCTGTGGGCTTTGGCCTGCAGTACTGATCTGTGTATTCTGACAGCAGTGAAGTCTCCGCAGAATACAGTGACACATTGGAGGTGAAGGGGGGGAATCAGGCAAGTCAACCTGCTGGCTGAATGAAATAAAACGGACCCATCTTTGCCCAGCTTTAGTTCACCTTATGTAGCCAATATGCAGAAAGAGCAGACACGGACGCTCAGACAGACAACGTAGGGGAGGGGTAGGAGAACGTCCTGAAATCTGTGCAACGTTCTCCCTCTCTCTCCATTCTTTATACAATATCAATGAGATCTGATTTTCAAAGATAGGTTTTCAGCTGGTTGGTGGCTGTAATGAACCTTTTAATATTAAATTTTTTTCATATCAGGCTGTGTGCGGCAGGCGGCAAGCATTGTGTCACAGAATGTGATGGGAAGTACGTGACGGTAGCTGGGGGCAGGCGGCTGTCGCCACGGCACAACACTGGAACGTTGGGACTTCTCTAGTGACTCTGAAGGTGTAGACATTGCTCTGCACGCAGCACGGCCTGGGGACTGCCCAGATGGTGACAGCCGACTTGTTCAAGCAGAACAATAAACCAGTGCCAAACCGCAGATAAGACATAGTCATGAGCAAGCTGAAAGTCAAGAAAGAGAGAGCAAGCAAAGGCAAACTGAGATCAGTAACAGAGGCAATCTAAAGTAAAAGTAGCTGAGAATAAGCTGACAAAAGACAGATATCAAGAGTAAAAATGGCTCACCAGATTCAGAATATTCCAAAAGTAATAAACGGCTCACCAGATTCAGAATATTCCAAAAGTAATAAACGGCTCACCAGATTCAGAATATTCCAAAAGTAATAATGGCTCAATAATGGCTCACCAGATTCTGAATATTCCAAAAGTAATAGCTTACCAGATTAAGAAGATTCCAAGAGTAATTGCGACTCACCAGATTCAGAAGCGCAAAAGCAGCCAGGAAGGTAGAAGACACACCTTTGATCAGCACACAATATAAACCCTACTAATTGAGGCCAGGTGTGAAGCTTCAACCTGAGCATGTTACAGAGCTGAATATAATCCAGCGAACACCCTGAGGCGGCAGGTTTGGCGGTGTTAATTTTGGCATTAAATTTCGATTTCGTTTTAGTCATTGTCTTGACTAAAATGCCACTTCAGTTTTAGTCGCATTTTAGTCATCTGCAATTGTTTTAGTAAATTTTTAGTTAGAATAAAATCGAAGGGGGTTTAGTTAAATTGTAATGCATTATTTAAGCATTTCTCTACAATTAATATCATGCTGGGATTTATGGTACTAAAATTTGAACAAAGTACCTTCCGAGGAGGCCTGTAATGCTGCACCAGTGCTCTCGACGGTGGTTTAAGGAGGCTTGTAATGCTGCACAGTGCTCTGGATGGTGGTATAAGGAGGCTTGTAATGCTGCACAGTGCTCTGGATGGTGGTATAAGGAGGCTTGTAATGCTGCACAGTGCTCTGGATGGTGGTATGAGGAGGCCTGTAATGTTGCACAGTGCTCTGGACATGGTATAAGGAGGCCTGTAATCCTGCACAGTGCTCTGGACGGTGGTATGAAGAGACCTGTAATGCTGCACAGTGCTCTGGACAGTGGTATGCGGAGGCTTGTAATGCTGCACAGTGCTCTGGATCGTGGTCTAAGGAGGCCTGTAATGCACAGTATTCTGGACAGTGGTCTGAGAGGCATGTAATGCGGCACAGTGCTCTGGATCGTGGTCTAAGTAGGCCTGTAATGCATAGTACTCTGGACAGTGGTCTGAGAGGCATGTGATGCGGCACAGTGCTGGCTCATGGTCTCAGGTCTGAGGGGAGGCCTGTAATGCACAGTGCTCTGTATGCAGATGGTCGGAGGAGGACTGTAATGTACACAGTGCTCTGGAGGGGGGTCTGAGGGGAAGCCTGTACTGTACATACTCAGTCTCCCCTCCCTCAGTGATCAGACTCTACATTGTAACTTTGTAGAAGGAGGAAGAAGCATTTCCTCAATGGTTCAACTGATCGACTTCTATACAGCCGCCTTGCTGGAAAATGTCCTATCTGCGCTGTAGGCTATGGCCTTCAGTACTGATCTGTGTATTCTGACAGCAGTAAACTCTCCGCAGAATACAGTGACACATTGGAGGTGAAGGGGGGAATCAGGTCAGTCAACCTGCTGGCTGAATGAAATAAAACGGACCCATCTTTGCCCGGCTTTAGTTCACCTTATGTAGATTATATGCAGGAAGAGCAGACGCTCAGACAACGTAGGGGAGCGGTAGGAGAACGTCCAGAAATCTGTGTAACATTCTCTCTCTCTACATTCTTTATACAACATCAATGAGATTTTGGTTTCAAAAGGTAGGTTTCCAGCTGGTTGGTGGCTGTAATGAACCTTTTAATATTGAATTTTTTCATATCAGGCTGTGTGCGGCAGGCAGCAAGCATTGTCACAGAATGTGATGGAAAGTACGTGACGGTAGCTGGGGGCAGGCGGCTGTCGCCACGGCACAACACTGGGACGTTGGGACTTCTCTAGTGACGCTGAAGGTGTAGACATTGCTCTGCACGCAGCACTGGAGCATGGCCTTGGGACTGCCCTGATGGTGACAGCCGACTTGTTCAAGCAGAACGATAAACCAGTGCCAAACTGCAGAGCAGACATAGTCAGGAGCAGGCTGAAAGTCAAGAAAGGGAGCAGGCAAAGACAAAACTGAAATCAGTCATAACAGAGGCAATCTGAAGTAAAAGTATCAGAGAATGAAGATGACAGAAGTCAGATTCCAAGAGTAATAAAGGCTCACCAGATTCAGAAGATTCCAAGAATAAGAACAGCTCACCAGACTCAGAGAATAATAGCGGGTCACCAGATTCAGAAGATTCCGAGAGTAATAATGGCTCACCAGATTCAGAAGATTCAAAGAGTAATAACAGCTCACCAGACTCAGAGAATAATAGCAGCTCACCAGATTCAGAAGCTCAAAAGCAGCCAGGAAGGTAGAGACACACACTTTGATCAGCTCACAATATAAACCCTACTAATTGAGACCAGGTGTGAAGCTCCAACCTGAGCATGTTACAGAGCCAAATATCGTCCAGCAAACATCCTGATACAGCATGTTTGGCAGTGTTAATTTTTACATCAAATTTCTATTTAGTTTTAGTCAAAGTCTAAAATGGCATTTTAGTTTTAGTCGCATTTTAGTCATCTGCAATTGTTTTAGTTTTAGTCATAGTAGAGTAAAATCGAATGTGTTTAGTTAAATTGTAATGCATTTTTTAGGCATTTTTCTACAATTAATATCATGTTATTATTTATGGTATTAAAGTTTGAATAAACTACCTTCCGAGGAGGCCTGTAATGAGGCACAGTGCTCTGGACTATGGTTTGAGGAAACATGTAATGCACAGTGCTCTTAACGGTGGTATGAGGAAACCTGTAAGGCTACACAGTGCTTTGGACGGTGGTCTGAGGAGACCTGTAATGCTACACTGTGTTCTGGATGGTGGTTTGAGGAGGCCTGTCATGCTGCACAGTGCTCTGGATGAAGGCCTGTCATGCTGCACAGTGCTCTGGATAGTGTAGTCTGAGAGGCCTGTAATGTTGCAGAGTGCTCTGGACTGTGGTCTGAGAGGCCTGTAATGTTGCACAGTGCTCTAGGCAGTTGTGTGAGAGGCCTTTAATGTTGCACAGTGCTCTGGACGGTGGTCTGAAAGGCCTGTCATGCTACACAGTGCTCTGGTGGTGGCCTGAGGAGGCCTGTCATACTGTGCAGTGCTCTGGATAGTGGTCAGAGGAGGCCTTTAATGTTGCACAGTGTTCTAGATGGTGGTCTGAAAGGCCTGTCATGCTACACAGTGCTCTGGTGGTGGTCTGAGGAGGCCTGTCATACTGTGCAGTGCTCTGGATAGTGGTCAGAGGAGGCCTGTAATGCTGCATAGTGTTCTAGATGGTGGTCTGAGGAGGCCTGTAATGCTGCATAGTGCTAACTAGTAGTAAGCATGTTAAGGAGTTGCTGGCTGGGAGTGGAAGCACTCATGGGCTCTACAGAGGTGGATCTCCATGGAATCTCGAAGTTCACAAGGGTAAACGTCCCTCCCTCACATTTTTGTTTTGTTTTCGTTAACAAGGAAGGTCATTCCAGAGATTTTCAATGGGGGTTTAAGTCTGGGCTCTGACTAGACCATACAAGGACATTCACCTCAAGGAAGCCATCTACGCTGGGAGAACACAGTGATTACTGCTAGCAGCTATAAAAAAGTGACAAGCAATAATTGCACGTAAAATCAGACAGGCTGGTTGTACCCAAGTTGATTGATCAACTTGGGTACATTCAGTCTACCCATACACAGTTTGAATCTAGGCCGGTCCCTGCTGAGCCGTCTATGGTTCGTTTTAGGTGCGTTCCAAAGGCCACAGATTCCAAACAAAGGAGAAAAGGAGATTGGGGTGGACTGGTGCGGTGCAGTAATATCGGATTTAGAACATCAAATTAAATAAACAAATAAGTCCAATTTAGGAGATCAGTTAATTGACATAATAGCAGCTGTAAACATGTTAAAAAAAGTCAAGTTCGAATCCTTAGAATTAGAAACTTTAGAAACATTTTAGGACACTCAGCTGGTGAACAGCTTACTGAAAATGAAGCCGGGCTCCTCAGAGGGTGATAATGGATCCTTCTCCGGGAGCATTGTAAAAAAACTTTGTGCGTCGCTCCTCGAAATAGAGCGTTCTCCACGAAAACATTTTAGTCTTCATTACAAAGTCGCCCGAGGCGAGGAAGACTTCATTGTAACTAGAGTGTGGGAATTATTTTTTGTCAAACTATCACCCAATCGACAAATTTTATATTAGTTCAAACTTGCCCCTGGGCGCGTTTCGCCCCCGACCAGACAAAACATGTGAAAGTAGTTAATGTTATTGATTTTTTATTTTTTTTTCCCCGTATTGTTCTTTAAGTATCGACAAAAGCTTTTTATTGAAGAAAAACACAAATATATTAAAAGGAAGCGATCAATACCTGAATATTGTGCTGGAAAAGTTTTACCGTAATGTAACTGAATTTAAAATGTAATAAGAGTAAATTAGATATTACAATGTATCCAGATTACATTCCCTATTTTTTGGGGATTTTTTTGCACACATGCTGAACACATGACCTCTGGAAGATTTACTCCCCCCCCCTTCAGGACCAGGCCAATTTTTTGCGATACGGCACTGCGTTACTGTATCTGACAATTACGTGTTCGTACAACAAGTAAAAAATTTATGTCATTTTTTTTCCCCACAAATAGAGCTTTCGTTTGGTGGTGATGGATCACCTCTGCATTTTTTTTTACTATTTTGCGTGATAAACAAAAAATGGCCGACAATTTTGAAAGAAAAAAAAAAAAAAAAAAACTTTACTTTCTGCTATAAAACATATCCAATAATTTTCTTTTTCTTCATAAATTTAGGCCAATATGTATTCTGCTACATATTTTTGGTAACGAAGGTCCCAATAAGCGTATACCGATTGGTTTGCGCAAATGTTATAGCGTCTACAAACTATGGGATATTTTTACTAGTAATGGTCGGTGATCAGCGACTTATAGTGGGACTGCAATATTGCGGCGGCCATTCTGACACAAACTGACACTTTGTGTGAATAGGGTGACACCAATGCAGTAATCAGTGCTAAAAAATATGCACCGTCACTGTACTAATGACACTGGCTGGGAAGGGGTTAAAATCAGGGGCAATCAAAGGGTTAACTGTGTGCCTAGCCAGTGTTTTACTACTGTGTATGTGTGTGTGTGAGGTGATTCTACAAGGGGCAGAGATGGAATTTATTCCCTGCCTTGCAGGGACACAAACTCCATCCTTTCCTCCCTCCCTCCTGTCAGAACGGTGATCTGCCTTGTTTACATAGGCAGATTTAATTTCTGTTTAAAGCGGGATTCCACTGTCTTTAACGTTTTTTTTTTTTTTGTGGCATACTGACAATCAATAGTATTACTAATTATAACACTCACTTTTTCTGTTTTTCCAAACAGCAGCATGCCGTTTTCTCATCGAAAATGATTTTATAAAACCGTCTCCTGACGGTTTCCATTTTGCCTGTGGGCATGTGAAGCCCACAGGCATCCTCTTCCGGGAGAGTGTGCTGCTAAAAGACCAGCATGCACCGCCCGTTCGATAAAAGATCTCGCGCATGCGCAGTCAGCGCAATATCGAGCGCCGTCAACAGCTCCGGTTGCCATGACAACGGGTGTTGTCGTCGGAAGTCCCGCCCCGTTGGGCACAGCACAGACTCCTGGGAGGAAAAAAAAAAGATCCCAGACCAGAAGAAGTGACCTGCCGCTGAAGCCCCGCCCCTTTCCGCATCGGCTCCTCCCCTTTCCGCAATCTACAGAGGCAGAAAATTTGAAATAAGAAAAAAAAACAGAAGAAGACAGCTGAAAGGTAAGGGGGTTACCTAGCGTTTAGGGAAGGGGGGATCACATAGACCTAGGACTGTAATTTAGGGAGGACCTCCGCTTTAACTGCCTAATGATTGGCAGGTGCTGGAAGACACCTGGTAGCGTGCACCTGCCGATCGGCGCCTGCTGTGTGTAATCACAGTTGAAGCAAGCAGGTGGCGGTGCGCATGCGCATGACCTACCCGGAAATGTCATCTGTCTGCTCAGCAGGGGATCCGTCTGCACGATGGGGGATCTGTTCGTTTGACGTTGTCCACCCAGTCTGAAAAGGGGCATTAGCCTTTAAATAATTTTTTTTATTTTTTACATTTTTGAATTAACGTTTTTTATTACTATAACTGTATCGGTGTCAATCACAGTATTAAACAAGAATACACTGCAATCTGCAGTGGCCTACAGCCTTGAAGTGAATCTTTCTGCTTGCATACGATTACTGCGTCATGGCTGACTATTAAGTACCACTCTGACTGGTTCCTGATTATTAGTGGGGACCGAAGCGTTTAACAAGTGTCAGCTGGTAGCTGTCAAAGGGAAGACATTTATTAACATAACCGTAGGGCATCAGAGGAATATTACTATACAAATTGCAAAAGGGGGAAAAAGGTTAAATACGCACTTCAATTAGCATTGACACTTAGACACTGAGATGCAGATGGTGCAGCCTACCACATGAGAAGTTAAGAGTATATGGAAAATCACACACAGAATTAAACATTTTAATGTGCTTTCAAACGTCGTTTTCAAAATGTTTAATTCTGCAGCTTTCCACAGCAGAAGCTGATGCCGCGTACACACGACCGGACTTTCTGACACGAGTCCGTCGGACAATTCGATCTTGTGTGGGGCTCCATCGGACCTTTGCTTGCCAAAAATCCGGCGAACTTTAGAAATAGAACACGTTTTACATTTTTCCACCGGAACTCCGCCGGACCG
Organism: Lithobates pipiens; assembly: GCF_037356315.1. Classification (NCBI taxonomy): domain Eukaryota; kingdom Metazoa; phylum Chordata; class Amphibia; order Anura; family Ranidae; genus Lithobates; species Lithobates pipiens. Next base: position 11,720,783 of record NW_027507789.1, read on the forward strand.
AGAAATCCATTTGCGTGTATGCTAGTCCGCCGGACAAAAACGGACGCTAGGGCAGCTATTGGCTACTGGCTATGAACTTCCTTATTCTAGTCCGGTCGTACGTCATCACGTTCGAATCCGTCTGACTTTGGTGTGATTGTGTGTGGCCAAGTCCGTTCATTCGGAAAGTCTGTCGGAACTCCGCCAAAACTCAGTCGGAAAGACCGCCGGACCTAGTCCCTCGAAAAGTCTGGTCGTGTGTACGCGGCATAAGCGGGCAGGCCAATGAAGACTATATTGCTCTATTTTCTACATCAGTGGTCGCCAACTTTTCGGACCACCAAACTCCGTATTCAATTCCTGCAGACCACTAACATGAATTTTACATGCCGGCTCTCTGCCCGCCTCCTCCTGGATCACACTGCTGCCATATACACACACACACACACACACACACAATTCTCCACCTCTCTGCCCCCTCCCCCTGGACCACACTGCTGCCTTACACACACACACACACACACACACACACACACACACACACACACACACAATGCTCCGCCTCTCCGCTGCCTTATATGGACAATGCTTCGCCTCTCGCCCCCCCCCCCCCCAAATCAGACTGCTGCCTTATACACAAAAAATGCTTCAGCTCCCTACCCCCCTCCCCCTGAATCACACTGCTACCCTATGAACACAATACTCCGGCTCTCTGCCCCCTTTCCCCTGGATCATACTGCTGCCTTATATACACAATGCTCCAGCTCTGTCCCTCTCCCCCTGCTGCCTTATACACACAATGCTTCGGCTCTCTGCACCCCGCCCCCTCCCCCCCTCTCCCCCTGCTGCCTTATACACACAATGCTTTGGCTCTCTGCCCCATACTCACAATACTCTGGCTCTCTGCCCTCTCCCCTTGGATCACACCACTGCCCTATACTCACTATGCTCTGGCTCTCTGCCCCCTCCCCCTGCTGCCTTATACACACAATGCTACGGCTCTCTGCACCCCGCCCCCGATCACACTGCTGCCTTATACACACACACAATGCTTTGGCTCTCTGCCCCCTCCCTCTGGATCACACCGCTGCCTTATACTCACTATGCTCTGGCTCTGTGCCTCCTCCCCTTGGATCACACCACTGCCCTATACTCACTATGCTCTGGCTCTCTGCCCCCTCCCCCAGATCACACCGCTGCCTTATATGGACAGTGCTTCGGCTTTTTGCCCCAGGATCACACTGCTGCCTTATGCACACAATGCTCCACCTCTTTGCTCCACCCCCCCGGATCACACTGCTGCCTTATACACACACACACACACAATACTCTGGCTCTCTGCCCCCTTCACAATGTTTCCTTATACACACACACACACACACACACAATACCCTGGCTCTTCTCTCTAAATCCCCCCCCCCCCCCCCCCCGCACTCTGCATTACACTGCTGCCTTACACCGACTCATCGTTGGATATCCCCTTCTTTTCCAGCCCTGTCCTCGAGCTCCGCGCTCTCTCCCAGTCTCATCAGCGATTGAGATTCCGTCCTTCACCTTCCACTCCCTGCACTACTCCCAGCACCTCCCTCTGAGTTCACAGGAGAAAGAGGCTTTGGGTATCAATGCGCGTTGACAGTCTTGACTGTAATGAGAATGACACTGGAAACATTGGGCAGTGTATATTCACCACATGTACGCAGAGGTGCCACTCCTTCCCCTAACCTCAACAATTGGGCACCATATTTCCCACCGACACCAACGATGAGGCACCATTCCTTCCACTGACACAAACAGTGGGGCACTATTCCTTTCCATGACACCAACAGCGGCGCACTATTTTTTTTAACTGACACCAACAATGAGGCACGATTACTCCTCCTACTAACCGCAGACACTATGTAATTTTTTTACTCCCACTGACCACTAAGCCGGAGACACTGTCCATTGATGCCAGGGCATTTCTTGCTCCCACTGTCCACAGTCTGGCCCTCAAGGTCTGAAGTACAGGAAACTTGTTCAAAAAGTTTGGAAACCCCACTCTACACCTACATATACACCAATAGACTATCACTGAGCATACAACATGCCAGTCCTGTAGGATGAAGCATATAGTCTAAGTAGCCTTTCCCACAGACGGCGTAGACTGTCACCCCCTAATACTCTTCACTTACAGAGACGCAGAACAGGATTAAAAGGCGTGTAGATGTAAACAAGAGATTAAACAGCTTGCGTGCTCTTTTCTGCTACAAACCGCCGCTCCCAGCTGAATACGGCACTCCACAAGCGGACAGATATAATTTTTTGCATAAAGAGGATTAGTCGGAGGGGCCTCAAATATCTGCGGCACGTTCCCCGTGGCATGCCCTGGATTACAAACTCATTAAACTGTCTCTTTTGTGTTTACGCTCGTTAGCTTAATTTATTGTATTCATTTGCAGAGGGCGGACAGATTCCCAGGCATTATACGGGGTGGCGCAACACTGTTGTCGAACAAGGTCACAACTTATCCCAAACGGAGGCCAAATGGGTCAGGGGCAAACTAAACCCATTGGTAAATCTTGGTTAGGGTAGGAAACCAGGGTTCCGGGAAGAATAAAAACTCCACAAAGACAGTTTATTTGTGCAACTTAACCCGAGACCCCAAAGTAGAAAAGAGCACTTACACCCCTCTAAGCAACTTGCTTAATTGTCCATTGCTTCAATTCCATCCAAAAGGACCCGTCTGAAAGTTTCCTAAAGATATACTGTACATTGCACTAGGGCTGAAACAACTAATCGATTATTTGACAACTAATTGATTATGAAATTAATCGATTATTATTTTCATAATTGATTAATCGCCCACTAATATAATGGGGTTAAAAAAAACAAAAATTAGCCCTTTATAGTACAAAAAGAGCAAATTACTACTGTAACTATTACTTTCACTGTCCCATAGTAAAAAATGAACCCCTTACAGTAGTGATTATTTGCTCTTTTTGTACTAATTTTAGTTTTTTTTTTTTTTTAACCCCATTATGTTACTAAACATCTCAGGCCTGGGTCACACCTCTGTTTTTTGGTGCTTTTTTGAAGAAACGCACTACAGTTCATTTACATGGTTTTCTATGGGACACGTTCACATCCATGATTTTTTCAGCTGCTTTTTAAGGCAAAACAGTGCTTTTATTTTTTTTTTATTTTTTTTATTTTTTTGGGGTCCATATACTTCAATGGAGAAGCTGCAAAAAAGCATATAATAATGCGTCTTTGCGGCAATTTGTGTTTTTTTAATCTGCCCAACAACAAATTGGCCCATAAAAATGTAAAAATGCAAATCGCAGCAAAAAATTTTTTTAATTTTTATTTTTTGAAGGTTAGTAACCGATTAATCGAAATAATAAAAATCGGCCAACTAATCGATTATGAAAATAATCGTTAGTTGCAGCCCTACATTGCACTATATGGACACCAAACCATTACACCCATTTGGGTTCGTTGGATATCTTGCTCCACCATGGCCATTATTATGTAGTTGCCCCTCTTTGTGGCTATAATATCCTCCACTCTTTTCTGGGAAGGCGTTCCACAAGATTTGGAGTTTCTGTGGAACTTGTGCCGGTTTCGGAGGCCAGGTACATGATGTTGGATAAGAAGACCTGGATCACATGTTGGGCCCTCTCATTGGGTGGCAAAAAAAAAAAAAATCCCAAAACCTGGCTCACAATCAGCATTTCAATTCATCCCAAAGGTTCAGTAGGGTTGAAGTCAGGGCTCTGTGCATGATACTCGAGATCGTACACACCAAACTGGTCACACTAGATCTTTATTGAGCTGGTTTTGTGCACAGAGCACAATCATGGGAGAACAGAAAAAGGGTCTTCAACCAACTTACAACAAGGTTGGAAGAGCATATTTGTCTACAATGTCTTTGTATGTAGGAGTATTACCAGAACCCTTCACTGGAGACACCTCAACAATTTGAAGAGTGGTCCATATAGAAACTCGATAAATCGACAATAATGTTTTGGCTCTATAGTATATACAGTATAATAAATCTCTCCACTTCCATGGATTCCGTCCATTCTCTAAATCCTCTTTTATGCCCCATACACACGATCAGTTTTTCTGCTCAGTTTTTCCTTCAGGTTTACCAAAACCAAGGGCCTGCCCGATTGCATACACATTGAAACTCCTAAGGTTTGACCTCATATTATATGGTTTTGGTAAATCTAAAGGAAAAACTCATCAGAAAAAAAACTGATAGTGTGTATGGGGCTTTAAGGTTTTTTTCTTCCCACTTTTATGAAAATAAAACCTTCTTGTGATCCAGTGCTACACCTGTACATAGGTACACAAAACACATACAATCATTTTATATATATATATATATATATATATATATATATATATATATATATATATATATATATATATATATATATATATATATATATATATATATATATACATACATATACATATACATACACATATACACACACACACACATATATTTTATAGATCGATAGAGAGATATAGAATACAAATCACATATACAATCCCACTATATTGGGAAGACAAAGTGAATAATCCAAGATCTAAAATGCAAAAAAAACGACAAACTATAAAATGACAAAAAAAAAAGTCCACTTGAATGTGCTGTTTAAAGCGGAGGTCCACCCTAAAATGGACCTCCGCTCATCGGAATCCCCCCCCCCTCCGGCGCCACAATTGGCACCTTTCAGGGGGGAGGGGGGTGCAGTTACCTGGATAATCCAGGTAACTGCACCCACTTCCGGGATAGCTGTCTGCGGAAAGGGGCGTAGATTACGCCCCTTTCCGCAACTGCCCGCCCCTTTGCGCAAGTGCCCCGCTGCCTGCTGGGAAACACACAGTTCCCAGAGGCAGCGGGGAGCGTCCGGATTGCGCCGCGCGGCTCGCGCATTCGCAGTAGGGAACCGGGAAATGAAGCCGAAAGGCTCCATTTCCTGATTCCCATACCCAAGATGACGGCGGCAGGACCCGACAGACGACCTAGCGATCGGCTTCGGATGCCGACATCGCGGGCGCGCTGGACAGGTAAGTGTCACTATTTTAAAAGTCAGCAGCTGCAGTATTTGTAGCTGCTGGCTTTTAAAAAAAAAAAAAAAAACGCGGAGTCCCGGTGGACTCCCGCTTTAATTAACAATTATAATCTTCTAAACTGTGCCTATCCTTAAGTTATCTTCACACCAATGTGCAATTGGGACAGAGAAAATTGAGTACTGTCCGTGATACAATTTTTCAGGACAAGCTTTCGGGGTATGTCCCCTTCTTCAAGGTCCAAGCAGTACTCGAGTACTGAATACTGCTTGGACCTTGAAGAAGGGGACATACCCTGAAAGCTTGTCCTGAAAAATTGTATGTTGGTGCAAGTATAAAATAGATAGATAGATAAATATATAGAAAGATGGAAAGATGGACACCACTGATAATCTGGTTACAATGGCACCTGAAAGCTGAAGGTGGGTTGGATACATCAGGTAGCAAGAGAACATGTCCCTGAAGTTGATCTGTTGAAAACAGTAAACTTGATAAAATCGCAGTTTGTTGTGTACGGGGGCTGTGTAGTCGCAGACCAGCCAAGGTGCCCATTCTGGCCCGTGTCCACAGCCAAAAGCGCCTACAATGGGCACGTGAACCTCAGAACTGGAACAACAGAAGAAGGTGGCCTGGTCTGATGAAGGACATTCTCTTTTCCCATCATGTGGATGGGCGGGTGCCTCACTTACCTGGGGAAGAGATGGCATCAGGATGCGGTATGGGTGGAAGACAAAGCTGGTGGAGGCAGTGAGATGCTTTGGGCAACGGTCTGCTAGGAAACCTTGGCTTCTGTCAATCATGTGGATGTTACATTGACTCGTACCACCTACCTAAACTGTGCCTATCCTTAAGTTATCTTCACACCAATGTGTAACCACTACAATTGGCCTCTCACCTCCTATATTGGCCTATGGTTAGTATGTCTAACACACTTGTCCCTTTTAAAGGGCAATATGTAAATAGGATCTGATCCTCCTCTCGGTCTGTTTTTAGCCAATAACGCTCAGCAGAAATCCCAAAAGGAAGCTCAGAAATAATATATATGGACCAGCATACTTTGATACCACCTTGTGTCGTTTACCATAAAAAAAAAACGCATTTATTAAAACTTTATAAAGTAAACTCATGTTCTGGAGCGCACTAGAAGCTGGTACACAGCAGACAAGTAACATGTGTAGAAAGCCACCCTCCAGTACTACTTCTTAAGGCTGCAGCTTGTGGATGGATAGTAGGGATTCATTCCCTTAAGGCTGTAGTCTCCGTATAATATCATCAAGTTCTTTCCATGGTCTATTGTTGTAACATGTAGTGAGACATCCTATGCCGCATGGCTTTTCCCTCTGAAGAAGCCATGCCTGTGGTGTAACGCGTAAGGGGGGGAGTGGGGCCGGCGACATAGGATGGTACTCTACTCTCTAGATATGCATTTAACCCTTGTAGATTTTGAATAATTCCTGGAGCTGGGCATTAAATGTTTAACATATACCACTCACTTAGGATTGTATTTTTCTCTACAGGAATGTAGTTACCTTTTAAAGCAGTAAACCAACAGCTTTATAATACAACAGTAAGATCTAGGTTCTGGTGTGCATTTTCAGAATAATTCCAAGGTCATCAAAAGCCTGGGGAGCTGAAGCTATCACACCCCCCCCCCCCCACCCCTGCCTCAGTATTGGCCAGAAAGGCCATTTATCACACTTTCTGGTCAGCAGGAGAAAGGGAGCAGCAGGGAGCACCCCAGTTTTGGCTTTCTGCACTGCACTGATGAGCCAACAGATGCACTCGAAGCCATTAGACACAGAAAAGTAACTGGTTTTAAAGTTTAAAAAGTTGACCCCGCAGAAGATATCATCAAATCCAAAGGGTAATAACTGCAGCAATAAAAATGGTCACGTCCAAAGATTCTGTAAAAGCTAGCAGCAGGTAATGGGTTCACTCGTCTCCGAAGGGGAAGAAGAATCAATGTCTTGTACCCATCCTACAGCGCCTTTTTTTTTTTTCTCTTTTTTTTTTCTCTTTTTTTTTTTTAAGTGCTGCACTTACCGCTGTTCCACAATTTTGTAACCCCCCCCCCCCCCCCCCTGATGTCAGTGTGATTGTTCAACAATGGTATGCGGCTTTCCAAACCGTTCTACTACCCTCCTTCCTGCTACAGAACCTCAAACCCATACAATTCTCCTGCATATGTTTATGAAAGATATAAAATAGATACTTAATGTGATTGTAGCCGTATTAGTGCAATTGTGAGAGAGAAAATTGAGTACTGTCCGTGATACAATTTTTCCAGGACAAGCTTTCGGGGTATGTCCCCTTCTTCAAGGTCCAACCAAGCAGTACTCGAGTACTGAGTACTGCTTGGACCTTGAAGAAGACCTTGAAGAAGGGGACATACCCCGAAAGCTTGTCCTGAAAAAATTGTATGTTGGTGCAAGTATAAAATAGATAGATAGATAGATAGATAGATAGATAGATAAAAATGAATAAGCCCTTGTACACACGGTCGGATAATCTGTCGGATTGCGTCTTATCGGACCGTGTTGTCGGATAATCTGACTGTGTGGTATGCATAGGACTGATTCCGTCCGAATCGCCGTCAGACCCAATTTTCCAACATGTTGGAAATATTTCCCGACCAACTGGGCCGGACGGACATACTCCGATCATGTGTAGAGCATTTTCATCGGACCAAGTGCCACGCATGCTCAGATCAAATTCCTACATCAAAGCTATTGGCTACTAGCCTGAATGTAGTCCCATCGTAACGAAATTACGTCATCACGTTCTGAAAGATCGGATTTTTTGCCAACTTGGCCCGACCGTGTGTATGCAACAGTTTCGGACAAGATCCGACGGACAAAATCCGACAGGCAAAATCCGACGGATTTGGTTGTGGAAATCTCCGACCTTGTGTACAGGGGCTAACACTGATAATCTGGTTACAATGGCACCTGAAAGCTGAAGGTGGGTTGGATACATCAGGTGGCAAGAGAGCATGTCCCTGAAGTTGATCTGTTGAAAACAGTAAACTTGATAAAATCGCAGTTTGTTGTGTACGGGGGCTGTGTAGTTGCAGACCAGCCAAGGTGCCCATTCTGGCCCATGTCCACAGCCAAAAGCACCTACAATGGGCACGTGAACCTCAGAACTGGAACAACAGAAGAAGGTGGCCTGGTCTGATGAAGGACGTTTTCTTTCCCCCATCATGTGGATGGCCGGGTGCGTCACTTACCTGGGGAAGAGATGGCATCAGGATGCGGTATGGGTGGAAGACAAAGCTGGCGGAGGCAGCGAGATGCTTTGGGCAACGTTCTGCTGGGAAATCTTGGTTTCTGCCATTCATGTGGGTGTTACATTGACACGTACCAACACCTACCTAAAAAGATTGTTGGTGTCAAAGTACACCCCTGGAAAACGGGTATTCCTTGGTGGCGGTGGCCTCTTTCAGCAGGATAATATGCCCGGCCACACTGCAAAAATGATTTGAGGAACACAGCAACGAGTTTGAGAGGTTAACTTGGCCTCCAGAGACCCCAGCTCTCAATCCAAATCGAGCATCTGTGGGATGTGCTGGAAAAACAAGTCCAATCCATGGAAGCCCCACCTCACGACTTATGTCACGTACACGCGATCGGAGATTTCGTCTGAAAAATCTTGGATGGTTTTTCCAACGGAATTCCGTTCAAGCTTGACTTGCATACACACGGGTCACACAAAAGTTCTCTGAACTTTCGACCGTCGAGAACGCGGTGACGTATAACACTACGACGAGCCGAGAAAATGAAGTTCAATGCTTCCGAGCGCGCGTAGGAATTTTGAGCGTCAGAATTGCTACAGACGATCGGAAATTCCTGATCGGAACTTTTTTCGTCAGAAAAATAGAGAACCTGCTCTCAATCTTTTGCTGATGGGAAAACTCACCTCTCTCTCTCTTGGGGACGTCATTCCTGAAAATGATCATTGCCTGGCTGTCTCAGGTTTTAAATATTTTTTTGATACAGAAGATGAAGACGGAACTCAAGATCTGTTCTATTGTCTGGAAAGGTCTATCAACGCCCACAGGTCAAAAAGACCAAGTTAGACTTACCGGTAACTTGTTTTCCAGAAGTCTTTCAGGACAGCACCTGAGAGATAGCGACTCCACCCTCCTCGTTAGGAAACACCTTCTTCCTCCAGACTTTAAAGGGAGGCGCCTCCCTACCACACATCAGTTGTAGAAGAGAACCTCCGGCCCCGGCTGGAACACATAAACACATACGTTAGTCACAGCGTAGCATAATATAATACCATAGGGCGGGATGCTTGCTGTCCTGAAAGACTTCTGGAAAACAAGTTACCGGTAAGTCTAACTTGGTCTTTCCCAAGGCGTCTTTCAGGACAGCACCTGAGAGGATAACAGAGACTTACCCCTTAGGGCGGGACAACAGCTTGCAGGACCTTTCTGCCAAACGCCTGATCGCTGGCAGAAGTGAGATCCAGTCTATAATGTTTCACAAATGTGTGAAAACTCGACCATGTCGCCGCCTTGCAGATCTGCTCAGGGGTGGCACCAGCTCTCTCTGCCCACGTAGACGCCAGAGCTCTGGTTGAGTGTGCACAAATTCTTGCTGGAGGAGATAACCCTGCCTGGGAATATGCCTCCGAGATAGCTAATTTCAGCCATCTAGCTAAAGTAACTTTAGAAGCCTGAAAACCCTTTTTTCTTCCTGAGAAGAGTACAAATAGTGAATCTGAACGCCTGAAGGACTCCGTCCTTTCTAAATAACTCAGCAGAGTCCTCCTGACGTCCAAAGTATGGAAAGAAGTCTCCTTATTTCCTTTGGGGTTAACACAAAACGTTGGCAGTACTATGTCCTGTATACGGTTCTGAACTGAAGCTACCTTCGGTAAGAATTTTGCATCTGTTCTAAGAATAACTCTGTCAGGAAAAATGGAAAGATATGGTTCTTTAATTGACAGAGCATTTAGCTCACTGATCCTGCGTGCAGAGACAATGGCAATCAGAAACACGGTTTTTAATGTGAGAAACCTAAGGGAAGCCTCCACAAGAGGCTCAAAAGGCCCTTTTGTTAGAGACTGTAGGACTACCGACAAATCCCATCTAGGAAAAACCTTAACAGGAGCTGGCCTAGATCTTTTAAGAGCTCTAAAGAACCTGATCACCAGCGGATCTGAGGCCACAGATTTTTCTAAGAACACCGTCAGGGCTGCTACCTGCACCTTCAGGGTACTAACTGCCAGTCCCTTGTCTGCACCATCTTGTAAAAAACTCCAAGATGGAGACAAGGCTCCCTGGCACCTGGGCGGCTGACAAACACCAAGTTTTATAACGCTTCCAGACCTTAGAATAAATGGCCCTCGTAACCCTTTTCCTACTTGCTAAAAGGGTCGAGATCAAACGGTTGGAAAACCCCTTGCTCCTAAGGAGCTGCCTTTCAGAAACCAGGCCGTGAGAGCCAGGCTGGCCACTCCTGGATGGTTCACTGGGCCCTGCAACAACAGATCGTGTCTGAGGGGCAGACGCCAACAAGGCTTGATTGCCAGGCCTAGAACTGTGGAAAACCAAGCCCTTTTTGGCCAAAAGGGCGTGATTAGAATAACTGGTACCTTCTCCCTCTGAATTTTTCTTAAAATTAACGGGGATTAACTGAAATGGGGGGGAAAGCATAGCAAAGACGAAATTCCCATGGATAAGCTAGCGCATCTGTGCCCAGCGAGCCATCGCGACTGTCCAGGGAAAAGAACTGGGGAACCTGGGCGTTCACCCTTGAGGCGAACAGGTCCACCTCTGGTAAACCCCATTTTCCGGCAATCATTGTGAATACCTCCGGGTTTAGAGACCATTCTGCTTCCCGAATAGCGTTTCTGCTTAGGAAGTCGGCTACCCTGTTTAGATCCCCTTTTAGGTGGACTGCTGATAGGGATAACAAATGTTTTTCCGCCCACCGAAGAATCTCCATGGCCAGTACCTGAAGCGACCTGCTTCTTGTACCCCCCTGTCTGTTTAAATAAGCCACTGCCGTGGCATTGTCTGTTAGGACCTGGACGTGATGGGACTGAAGTTCCTGAACAAACAACTCCAGAGCTAAGGCAATCGCCTTGAGTTCCCTCCAGTTTGAGGACCTTATTGTCTCCTCTTTGGCCCAGGACCCCTGAGTGAAACGTGTTCCTAGATGGGCTCCCCACCCCCAGGAACTGGCGTCGGTTGTTAGTCTTTTCCCGACTGGAAAAGCCCAGACTAACCCTTCCGATAAGACCTCCTGTCTTTTCCACCACCATAGGGACCTTTTTACCTGGGTTGACATTCTCACCTCTGCCTCTAGGGATGCCACTGTGTGATCCCAAGATTTTAGAAGGAAAGCCTGCAGACACCTGAAATGCATTCTTGCCCACTGGACTGCTGGCATTGCTGAAGTCAGAACTCCCAAAGCTGACATAACCTGTCTTACTGTCAGATTTTGGCTGGTCTGTAATAAAGACACTGCACCGGAAATCCTGTCCTTTTTGTCTAAGGGAAGGAAGATTTTTTGCTCCACCGAATTTATTAGAAACCCTAAAAACCGAATCTCCTGAGATGGGTTTAGGGACGACTTTTGGAGGTTCAAAATCCAACCCAACGCCTCCAGATGGCTGCGAGCTTTGCCTAGATTGGTCTGCAATTCCTCGCTGGATGGGGCGAAAAACAGCAGATCGTCTAAATAAGGAATAACTGCGATTCCCTGAAGACGCAGTGGCGCTAAAGCTTCTGCCATTATTTTGGTAAAAATTCGGGGAGATGATGACAGGCCAAAGGGTAGGGCCCTGAACTGGAGATGATGAACCATACCCCCCAACCTCACCGCCAGCCTGAGAAACTTCTGAGACTGGGGAGAGATCGGAACATGTAGGTATGCGTCTTTTAAATCTACTGACGCCATAAAACATCCTGGCGTCAACAGGTTTCTGACCGAAAAAATTGAGTCCATTTTAATCTTCCTGTACCTTATGGACTCGTTTAAAGGTTTTAGGTTGAGAATCAACCGAAACTTCCCTGTCGGTTTCTTTACTAGGAAAACATGGGAATAAAACCCCTCCTGCTGTTCTTGCAGGGGTACCTGTACTACTACGCCCTGTTGCATCAGTTCCTCTAGAGAGGACTTCATGGCCAGGATCCCGCGGGGTGTTGGTAATCAGGAACCTTTTTGGGGGGTCGTTGACAAACTCGAGTGAGTAACCCTGCGCGAGAGTGGTCAGGATAAACTGATTTGAAGTTATCCCTGACCACTGCGGAAGAAATTCTTGTAGTCTTCCGCCCACCCGCAGAGACGAGTCATTGCGATTTTTCGGCCTGTGTAGGACGGAAGAGAATTCCGCCTCTACCCTTCGGCTTCGGGGCGGACCAACTTTTCCTTCTCCCTTGCAACTTGCTGTCCTGATCCTGAGTTTTTTGAGGTCGAAAAAGACGCTTTGGTACCTGCTTTTTCTTTTTGACCGGAAAGGATCTCTTTTTATCGGCTGTCCTGTCAAGAATATTATCGAGGTCAGAGCCGAAGAGCAAGTCTCCTGAAAAGGGTAACCCACACAGCTTATTCTTTGAAGCCGAGTCACCCGGCCAGGTTTTAAGCCATAAGGCTCTTCTTGCAGCATTAGTTAGAGCTGCTGACCTGGCCGATATCTTAATTGCCTCAGCTGAGGCATCTGCAACATAGGCCACTGCCGTAATCAGGGTAGGAAAAGAATCTAGGATTTCCTGTTTAGGGGAATCTGCAGCTATATGTGACTTTAACTGGTTAATCCAGTATTCTAAATTTCTGGCTACACACGTTGTGGCCATTGCTGGTTTTAAATTGCTCATAACTGATTGCCATGATCTCTTGAGCAAAAGATCCATGCGTTTGTCCATCGGATCTTTCAAAACTCCCATATCCTCAAAGGACAGATCTGTGGACCTTGAAACCTGGGAAAAGGCGGCATCCAGTCTGGGCACCTTGTTCCATACTGCTGCAGGGTCCTCCTCGAAAGGAAAACGCCTTTTGTGGGCTTTGGAGAAAAAGGGCTTTTTCTCTGGATCCTGCCATTCTTTCCTAATGGCCTCAGAGATGACCGGATGAACTGGGAATGTTCGGCCCTTAGGCTCATCCAACCCAGCATACATGCGGTCATGGAGTGATAATTCCTTTTTCTCCTCACTTAAACCAAGCGTAGCATGAATGGCTTTAAGGAGCCCATCGACCTCTTCAAGGGACAGTTTGAATTTAGAGGGGGCTACCTCAGAATCCTCCAACTCCTCTTCCGAATCTTTAACGGAAAGAGCAGTGGACTGCTTTTCCCTATCTGAAGGATCTTCAGGCAGAGATTCTAACACCGGGATTGAGAGAGACCCCTGGGAAGACTCTGAAGTGGAAGGCTGACTAGCAGCCGGGTTTGCTAGTGAGTCACGAAAATTCTGGATCGTGGCGTACAGCTCCTTCTTTACAGAGGCCACCAGATCCTCACATACAGAGGCAGATTCCTCTTTAACTAAAGAAGTAATGCAGGGACTGCATAAGGTTTTCTTCCAATTTTCTCCCAGCTTGGCCCTGCAAGAAGGACATCTTTTCTTTGGGTCAGAGCTCTTAGCCTATGAAGAAAAAGACAAAAAAGGGAAAAAAACCAGGGAACCCTTAGTGAGACCCAGTCTCAGCTTTGATAGGGATCACCACACAGGTGCACTGAGAAGAAACCAGTCAGCTTCTAGTGCCCAGACAGGCCCCTTGCCACCAGGGGGGAAAAAAGAAAGGAGAGAGCGAGACCAAACGCCAGGAAATAGAAAAAGAAAGGCAGACTTTAACTGCTGCCTCTTACCTGGGCCTTGCTGGTGCCTGTGCCTGTCCCCACCGCTGCAGACGCTGAATCTTCCATAATCAGCTGTGCAGAGATCCACTTGTGGCTAAACGCCGCCTCCGGAGTCACGCCGTGCAGCTGCACCGGACCGGAAGCGGAAATAGGCACCAGCACCTGTCCTCCCTCCTCCCCCCTGCGTCCACGCCGGAAACGACGTTTCAGCTGACCCGATGACCCGCTCTGTCACTTCCGGCGCGACCGCCGAAAACAAACATGGCGGCGGCACACGCGCGCCGCCGCGCCTACGAACGTGCGGGCCACCGAGTCTTCGGCTCTCTCCGAGCACAAGAGGGGAAGAGGAGCCCGCTTGCTACCGCTGACGAGGCGTGGGTAGGTCGGGAGGACAGCGGGTCTCTAAAGGAGGAAAAAAAGGGAAAGAAGCCTAGTCCCTCAGGAACACCTAAGAGAAACAGACTCCTTCCCAAAAGGTGTTCCCTCCGGGCCGGAGGAAACACAAAAACTGATGTGTGGTAGGGAGGCGCCTCCCTTTAAAGTCTGGAGGAAGAAGGTGTTTCCTAACGAGGAGGGTGGAGTCGCTATCTCTCAGGTGCTGTCCTGAAAGACGCCTTGGGAAAACATATTAAGATCAGATTGTAAGCCTAAAGCGAACCTGTACTGGGTCAGTCATTCGTTACCTGGCTGGCTGTCTTTGGGTCTTGTTCACAGCAGGTGAGATGTGGGAACACATGCTGAATCACACCGTCTTTTGCAGACACGCGGGTGCCATTAATTCTGCACGCATTTAGCAAACGCGCACACTCGCCACAAGGCATGGTACTGCAGTACTACGCGTTTTTGGTGTGGCGTAGTCGAAAAATCCTGCTGGCACCTTTTTCGAACGCATGGGGCAGTTCATTGAAATGAATAGGCTAAGACGTGGCGCGTGCACGCGTTTACGTGCAGAAAAAGTGTGGGCGTGTTTGGACGCCACCTCCTGGTGCGAATGAGCCCGAAATATTTTTTCTACCACAGAAGAAGAAGAAGAAGACGGAAGTCAAGATCCGTATACTTTGAAAGAATTGAAGCCGTTGGATCAGCCAGGCACGTTGCATTTTCCAAAGTATCGGTAGGTGACGGAAGAATCTGCATTTCCCAAAAAGACAGGTTTGATGTGTGCCTGGAGACAACAAGTCAAGAATCAGGCATGTCGGATTTTTTTTTTTTTTTTGACGTGGCGGTACAAGATAACCTGTTACCGCGGCGTGATGGCGGTGATCTATAATTATTCCATTCGGTGTCTCCCGAGATGATAACAGATTGGCACCTCGCTCTCCAAAATGATTTTAGGGGAGAAAATAAGTGTAGCGTTTTGTTTTCCATCCCACCCACACTCATATCAGTGGTCGCCATGGAAACCTCAGCGTTTTGATGCAGAGGCAACGTTCCGGGCGCCGCTGCAGTAGAGAACGCGGAAATTTCACATCTTAAAAGAGTTTCACACATCCGAACTGGCAGATGACAACTCAGAACTTCCACATTTCGACCCCCGTGGGTTCCGTGGAGAGATGGAGGGGGGGAGGGGGGCACAGCCTGCAGGCTCCCTTCCAACAAGGTCACGGACTTGCGGCAGACGCGGACTTTAACGCTTCACTTTCTACACTGCGAGAGCGGAAAACGTGAATGCTTTCAAGTGTTTTTCCCTTTTTTTTCCTTTTAAAAGTCCATTAATTTGGTGTTCTATATATATATATTTTTTTTAGAAGTTGTATAAAATAATTTTGCTACATTTAGTGGCAGGCACATTCATGACAATTGAATGAACAGGGGGGGGGGGGGTGGGCAACTCCGACTCAGACTTATCTTTATATTGAATTACCTACATGCCAGCTGGGAGTTAAAAAAATAAATAAAAATCAGGCTTGCAGTGGAAGTGTCTGCTATGTAAAAGCCAATGGACACGTAACCAAGGAAGGCAGCCCAAGCTAGAGGTCACCATTGTAATTTACTCGTAGTCCAAGGTGCAGACGGGGCAGTGTCACGCCATTTGCAGACTAACGAAAGTAGCAAGCAACGAAACGTATTTGTTATAGAATCAACTAGCACAACACTGGGTATGTCAGAAAGGTCGGGTGCATGGCATGCCCATAGACTTACGTATGCCCATCTGCAACCTGTGATCATGTACGTACAGGCACCAGTGTGCACAAATCTGACACATGAATGAGGAGACATGTGCACGTCAAGCTCTGGTGTCAGATGCCCAATGTAAAACAAGTTGCCGAGAGGTCATCAGGTCCTGGACACTTGACCTGCGTTCTGTTATCCTGGATTTGACCCCGCTTGCGTCCTGCCTCCTTACCTACTGCCTTGGTACCTCTGGCCTAGACTCTGACCATGCTCCTACGTTGGTACTTTTCCTGCTCTTCTGATACCAACCCCGGCCTAGACACTGATCCTGCTCCTGCCTCCCTGCCGGCCATCTAATATTCACCCTGCTTCTACCCTGGTACTTCTGCAGCCCATCTAATTTTTGATAATGGCCTGGACTCTCAACCTGCTCCTCACTTGGTATCTCTGCTCTTCTTATACCAACTCTGGCCTAGACTCGGACCCTGCTCCTACCTTGGTACTTCATCTTTTCAGATACTGGAGCCTGCTTCCGTGTTTTCAAAACGGCACCTCTGTTGCCCTAATGTCTAATATTCACCCTGTCCTGGACTCTGGTCCTGCTCTTTACCTTGGTACTTCTGATGCCCATCTAAAGTTGACCCTGGCCTGAACTAGGACCTTGCTCCTACCTTGGCACTTCTACTGCCCTTCTGATATTAAGCCTGGCCTAGACTCTGACCCTGCCTTCAGAATGGGTACCCCTGTTGCCCATCTATAATTCACCCTGCTCCAACCTTGGCACTTCTGCTGCCCATCGAGTATTGACCCTGGCCTAGAATCTGACCCCGCTTCTACCTGGGAACTTCTGCTGTCCAGCTAATGTTGACCCTGGCCTGAACTCTGACCCTCCTCCTACCTTGGTACTTTTGCTGTCCATCTAGTATTGATAGTGACCTGAACTCTGACCCTGCTGCTACCTTAGTACTACTGCTGCCCATCTAGTAATGACTCTGGCATATATTCTGACCCTACTCTTAATCTGGTACTTCTGCTGCCTATCTAATATTGACCCTGGCCTGCACGCTGGCCCTGCTTCTACCTTGGAACTTCTGCCGCCCATCTAATTTTGACCCTGGGTTGAGATTTGACCCTGCTCCTGCTTTGGTACTTCTGTTGCCCATCTAGTATTGACTCTGACCTATATTCTGACCCTGCTTCTTCCTTGGCATTTCTGCTGCCCATTCATTATTGACTCTGGCCTATATTCTGACCCTACTCTTACCCTGGTACTTCTGCTACCCATCCAATAATTGACCCTGGCCTGGACTTTGACCCTCCTCCTACCTTAGTTCCTCATCTGATGGTAACCTTGGCCTGGACTCCGACCCCAATTCTACCTTGGTACTTCTGCTGCGCATCGAATATTGACCCTGGCCTTGACTCTGACCCTGCTCCTACCTTGGTACTTCTGATGCCCATCTAATACTGACCCTGGCTTGGACTCTGACCGTCCTCCCAGCTTAGTTCCTCATCTGAGGTTAACCTCGGCCTTGACTCTGGCCCTGCTCATACTTTGGTACTTCTGCTGCCCATCTAATTTTGACAATGGCCTGGACTCGGACCCTGCTTTGAACAGGTCCTCAAGGTTTACATTAAAGCTTACAGTGGTATTAAACCCAAAACTGAAAACATATTATAGTACAGCTTGCCAATCATTTGATGTGCCGACTGCATAAACATATTATAGTACAGCTTGCCAATCATTTGATGTGCCGACTGCATTAATTTTCTTTTTTTTTTAGGCTTTTTTCTCCCTCTGTTTTCACCTGGTGATCTGGCCAATAACACCTCCTGTCTTAGAGTGTCCCCACTCAAGATGAAGGAGCACAGGGGGCACCTTTGGACAGCACGATTTTCAGTCTGGTGGAAGGGGAGCGTTAGATGGACTAGCAGATTTACTTACACTAAAAAAAATTGAAGCCAAACTCCAGCTCATACTTTCTAACCAGTTACAGTAACAGTTTTTTTCTTTTGGGATACAAATTTTGCATAAATAAACTAAAGCTGATCATTGTATACAAATTTGGGTCAGCGTTAAATGGTTTGTCTCATTCGCGTAAACTGATACATTCCACTGGAGAGCTTGAGCTTGTGAAAAAAAACAAAAAACAGACTTATTAGCTGAATCACCAGATGGAAATAGAAGAAAAAAAGCCTAAATAGAAAATTAATGCAGCCATCACATCTAAGAAATGTATAAATAAAAATGTTCTTTTGGGTTTAATAAAATAAAGATATAAATAAGCTGACCAGCATTGCTTCTGTTTCAATTTATAAAAGATAGTTCAAATAAAAACCAGTAACAATGTAATAAACCCAGAAGGCTGCACAGGAAATATATAGGGGTATGATACGATCGCTATGTGTAACAAACACTGGGGCCACTCCACATGCACACCGCCATGACAATAGATGGATGAACAATAGATGGACAATAGTTGGACGATAGATGCACAATAGTTGGACGATGAATGAACAATAGATGATCAATTGTTGGACAATGGATGAACAATAGTTGGACAATGGATGAACAATAGTTGGACAATGGATGAACAATAGTTGGACAATGGATGAACAATAGATGCACAATGGATGAACAATAGATGCACAATAGTTGGACGATGAATGAACAATAGATGATCAATTGTTGGACAATGGATGAACAATAGATGCACAATGGATGAACAATAGATGCACAATAGTTGGACGATGAATGAACAATAGATGATCAATTGTTGGACTATGGATGAACAATTGTTGGACTATGGATGAACAATTGTTGGACTATGGATGAACAATTGTTGGACAATGGATGAACAATTGTTGGACAATGGATGAATAATAGATGATGGGGGACCATGGCTGGACGATGGATGACAACGGCTCGCTGTGGGAGGCGGCGGTCGCTCTGGAACGGTCGCCAGGTCCATGGATTCTTGACAATCAGCGGCGCGGCTCCTCTCACCACCACACAACGTCTGTCCTCCTCCAACTGCGCCCGCAATCTGTCTTTTAGCTTCCGCCACAATGACAGATCCAACTCCCCCCTCCAATTTACCCAAGACAGCTCAATTAACACTTGCGACGCTGCAAAAGGCCGAGAAGCCGCAGATGCCTGTGGCAGCAAAGCCATTACGGAAGTTAATTGAACAATTGACTGCCAGAGGCCTGACATTTATATCACTGCAAAAGGTTGGTGGCTCGGGGGGGGGGGGGGGGGGGGGAGACAACACAAAAGGGACCGTCAAGACGCTGACCACCGCCATCCTCCTCCATCGGTGGGAAATGGTGACCGCACTGACTCCATCTTGATTGCTAATGAAGATGAATCATCTCATCCGAGGAGAGAGAGAGAGAGAGAGAGAGAGAGAGAGAGAGAGAGGGAGAGGGAGAGAGAGAGAGAGAGAGAGAGAGAGAATGAGAGAGAGAGAGAGAGAGAGAATGAGAGAGAGAGAGAGAGAGAATGAGAGAGAGAGAGAGAGAGAATGAGAGAGAGAGAGAGAATGAGAGAGAGAGAGAGAATGAGAGAGAGAGAGAATGAGAAAGAGAGAGGGAATGAGAAAGAGAGAGGGAATGAGAGAGAGAGAGAGAGAGAGAGAGAGAGAGAGAAAGAGAGAAAGAGAGAGAGAGAAAGAGAGAATGAGAGAGAGAGAGAATGAGAGAGAGAGAGAATGAGAGAGAGAGAGAATGAGAGAGAGAGAGAATGAGAGAGAGAGAGAATGAGAAAGAGAGAGAATGAGAATGAGAGAGAGAATGAGAATGAGAATGAGAATGAGAATGAGAATGAGAATGAGAATGAGAATGAGAATGAGAATGAGAGAGAGAGAGAGAAGGAGGCAGAACGATGGGAGGTGGATGTCAGGCAAAAAAACAAAAAAGATACAATTAAAATGAATCCAAACCCAACCGCTAAATCTCATCCTATTATTACCAATATTATAAATCCCATAGGCACCAACATGTTCATTTAAATTGATATTAAATGTTTTTTATTTTCTATTTTTTTTTCCCTTGGGGCTACATCGCTGAGGGGAGACGCTGTGTGCGTTCACAGGCACAGGAGGCAGGGGAGCCGCGGTCGTGTCTCAGATGCTGTAGCTCCGCCTCTCGTGCCTTGCTATTGTCACCTGAATGATCATCTCAGCCCCGCCTTTACTCCACCCTACTCCGCCCCCCTTTTTTACTGAAGCGGAAGTGTGGCTCAGGTTCGTCGTCACACCGCGCAAAAGCTGCACTGCGCATGCGCGATGCCGCTAAGCATCAAGGGAATTGTAGTTCCTTTGAACGTCTCCTAAGGACGTTGCTGCAGGGAGCACGCTCGAAAACCAATCCAATCTTCTCAATTTCAGTGATCCTGTGCCAATTGTAGCCTCATTTTTCCTACTCTTATCTGACAGGAGTGGCACCCAGTGTGGTCTTCTGCTGCTGTAGCCAATCTGCTTTAAGGTTGAATGTGTTGTGCATTCCGAGATGGTATTCTGCATACCTTGGGTGTAATGAGAGGTTATTTGAGTTACTGTTGCCTTTCTATCATCTGGAACCAGTCTGCCCATTCTCCTCTGACCTCAACAAGGCATTTTCCTTTACATAACTGCCGCTCACTGGAGATTTTCTCTTTTTCCCACCATTCTCTGTAAACCCGAGAGATGGTTGTGTGTGAAAATCCCAGAAATACTCAACCATGCCACTTAAATCCCCTTTATTCCCCATTCTGATGCTCGATTTTAACTTCATCAGGTGTCTCCAAACTTTCTAAACAAAGGCAAGGGTTTTACTGTCCTTCAGAGTTCAGGGGGGGCCGGACTGAGGCCATCGGGAGTACAAAATGTCCCAGCGTCATTGGGATTAAACAATCCCCCATAATTGGTGTCAGTGAGGAATTGTGCGCCATTGTTGGTGTAATTGAGAGGAACTGTGCCCCATCATTTCTGTCATTGGGCCCCATTGTTGGTTTCATTGGGATGAATTGTGTCAAATCCTTTCTGGCATTGGGTCTCATTGTTGGTGTCATTGGGAGGAACTGTGTCCTTTCACTGGGGGCCATTGTTGGTGTCATTTGAAGGAACTGTGCCCCATTGGTTATGTCAGTGGGGCCCCATTGTTGGTGCCATTGGGAGAAATTGTGCCCCACCTGGGGCCCCATTGTTGGTGTCATTGGGAGGAATTGTGTCCCATCATTTGTGTCATTGGGCCCCATTGTTGGTGTCATTGGGAGGAATTGTGCCCCATAATTTCTGGTACTGGGTCCCATTGTTGGTGTCGTTGGGAGGAATTGGGAGGAATTGTGCCCCATTGGTGTCAGTGAATAAAATAGCACTCCAAGAGCCAGATAAAAGCAAGCACAGGGCTGCAGTTTGGAGACCACGCGTATATAATATCAGATGGCAGATATATGAAATATTGTCGCATGTCGCTGATGACGATCAAATCGTTTTTCTATAATCATGAGCTCCAAAATCATCAGAGACCCCAAACATGTATCATTCAGAATGAACTACGAGATCAATACTGGCTTTGGTTTCTATTGATTGTTGGAGGTATTAAATGATTCAACAAATAAGTTATAGTGTTTGATATATTAATATATAATGACGGGTTGAGTTGGCCTCCATTGAGTTGACTGCAGATCCTAAAAATAATGTAAGATATTCCCTTTATGTTCTTCTACTAGCATCCCCCCCCCCCCCCCTGTATGTATCAATGTATCTGCATAGAAATATAGGGTTATATTGGGCAATTCTGTTGTGCAGCTCATAGCTGGCGACCATTTTTAGGCTAAATAAGTGACTGTTGGTAGTTTTCTTCCACGGTAGGATTCTCTAATGCCGCGTACACGCGATCGGACTTTCCGGCAGACCGGAATCCATTGGACAATTCGATCATGTGTGGGCTCCAGCTGACTTTTTTTTCCCCCCAACGGACCTAGAAATAAAACAGGTTTCAAATCTATCCGATGGACTCAAGTGCGACAGACTAAAAAAACTGGAAAACCATTCGTCTGTATGCTGGTCCGACGGACCAAATATGATGCAAGGGCAGCCATTGGCTACTGGCTATTGAACTTCCTTGTTTAGTCCTGTTTAAGTCATCACGTTCAAAACTAACGGACTTTCGTCCAGTCGTGTGTGGCCAAGTACGTTCAGCTCAGCGGAGCTCCACCGAAAGTACGTTGAAAAGCCCGGTCGTGTGTACGCGGCATAAGAATCAGATTGTTAGAGCCATTGAGGGATGCCAATCGATGGAGGGTGGAGGGAGTTAAATTCTGCTTTAACATTATATCATTTAAAGCAAAACTCCACCTTTGAAAAAAAAAAAAAAAAAAAGATGGATTCCAGGAAGTAAATTCTACATATCCACCTGCCCTTAGTCAAGATGGCTGCAGCTAGAAATAGTGGGGGGGTTCAATGATTTCTCAGCAAAATAAAGCATGGAGACGTGAATGGATGGCGGAGTTTGTTTGGGGATGGATGGGAGGAGCTGAGCTGCTCAGTCACCGCTGGAAGGGAGGAGCCGAGCTGCTCAGTCACCGCTGGAAGGGAGGAGCCGAGCTGCTCAGTCACCGCTGGAAGGGAGGAGCCGAGCTGCTCAGTCACCGCTGGAAGGGAGGAGCCGAGCTGCTCAGTCACCGCTGGAAGGGAGGAGCCGAGCTGCTCAGTCACCGCTGGAAGGGAGGAGCCGAGCTGCTCAGTCACCGCTGGAAGGGAGGAGCCGAGCTGCTCAGTCACCGCTGGAAGGGAGGAGCCGAGCTGCTCAGTCACCGCTGGAAGGGAGGAGCCGAGCTGCTCAGTCACCGCTGGAAGGGAGGAGCCGAGCTGCTCAGTCACCGCTGGAAGGGAGGAGCCGAGCTGCTCAGTCACCGCTGGAAGGGAGGAGCCGAGCTGCTCAGTCACCGCTGGAAGGGAGGAGCCGAGCTGCTCAGTCACCGCTGGAAGGGAGGAGCCGAGCTGCTCAGTCACCGCTGGAAGGGAGGAGCCGAGCTGCTCAGTCACCGCTGGAAGGGAGGAGCCGAGCTGCTCAGTCACCGCTGGAAAGGAGGAGCCGAGCTGCTCAGTCACTGCTGGAAAGGAGGAGCCGAGCTGCTCAGTCACTGGTGGAAGGGAGGAGCCGAGCTGCTCAGTCACCGCTGGAAGGGAGGAGCTGAGCTGCTGAGTCACTGGTGGAAGGGAGGAGCTGAGCTGCTGAGTCACTGGTGGAAGGGAGGAGCTAAGCTGCTGAGTCACTGGTGGAAAGGAGGAGCGGAGTTGCTTAGTCACTGCTGGAAGGGAGGTACAGAGGAGCTGAGCTGACCAGTCATGGCTGGAAGCCAGGCACTGTGCTGCTGAGTCACTGCTGGGAGAAGGAAGCAGAGCAGCTGAGCTGTTGAGTCACTACTGGAAGGGGGGAGCAGTGGAGCTGGGCTGCTAAGTCACTACTGAAAGGGAGGGGCAGATGGCGGGTGGATGAAGCGGGTGATCAGAAGACGGTCGATGATAAATGCAGACAAAGGCTCTTCAGGCTTGGTGAAGTATTAATCGATCCTTCCGGGTCTTACGACCTGTCAGGCGTAGTTAGCGCGCCGGAGAGCTCTCCGATAACGGGTAGCCGCCTCTCCGGTCCGGTTGCGTAGCAACGCCACTTTCCCCGTCGACGGTTCCTCCACCAGCTCTGCCCGCAGCAAGTGTCAGAAGGGCCGCGGTTATCAGCTTATTGCCTGCTGACGACACGTTGATGGGCCCGTGTGACGGGACGCGGTCTGACCTTTTTTTTTTTTTTTTTTTCTGTATGAATTGCGCAAAGCTGGAAAGATTAATCTTCCTGTCAAACCATTAATGCCACATAATAAGGGAACAAAGGTTCCCGGCTATAGTGTCTAATCTGTCCTATTTAATTGCTTCCCCCATCCCCCATAATACCGTCGTGCCTGCTCTTTTCAAAGAAATGTTAAAACAATTAACATTTTATGTTTTTAACTAAAATACTTCTTTTTTTTTTTCCCCATCCTGTGTTGCATCTCATTGATGCTGGTCTCCTGCAGCCTCTTTGCATCTGCTTCCTGTCTACATGCACTCCAGCGATGGCCGCATGGCATTTTTCAGGGCAGGTTTTCTGATGGTAACAGGTGGCTGTGTCATGTGGGTTGAAATGAGGCAAGTTCACCAGCAACTTCTAGGCAAGAATGACATTTGATGTAGCAGTTAGGAGGGATGAGACAAAAATATTTAGCACCAACAGGAGCGCTTACAATGATCAACTTTTATTTATGTAAAACCTTTATTCCATAAAAAGGAAAAAAAAAACGGTTACGGGTTATAAAGTGTGAGCTGGCGCTTGTCTTCAGTTTCTTAGTGTATCTAAATCTGCTAGTCCATCTAACACTTCCCTCTTCCAGACCGAAAATACTACTGTTCAAAAGGTGCTCCCCTGGCACGAGAGGAAAGAGCATAACATCATACAAAGACATTGAAGGCCATTGTGCTCTTCCAACCTTGTGATGACAGGTTGGTGAAGACCCTTTTCTGTTCCAGAAGGACTGTCCCTTGTGTACAAAGCCAGCTCCATAAAGACATGGTGTGACCAGTTTGGTGTGGAGGAACGCGAGTGTCCTGTACAGAGCCCTGACCTCAACCCTACCGATCACCTTTAGGAGGAACTGGAACACCACTGCTGACCCAGGTCTTCTTATCCAATATCAGTAACTGAGCTTACAGGCTTGTGACTGAACTCCACCATCAATGGTATCTTTTCATGTATAGCACACATCTAGGATTCCATACAGCCCATTCCAAACAGATACATTATAAGGCCCAACGTATCTGGACACTTCTCCAAATTACTGAGATCGGGTATCTCCAGTGAAGGGTTCTGTTAATACTCCATCGTACAAAGACATTGTAGACCATCTCTCTTGCAACCTTTTTGGTAGCAGTTTGGTGAAGACCCTTTTCTGATCCAACATGACTGTGCGCCCTCTGTGTACAAAGCCAGCTCTTTAAAAGACATGGTGTGACCAGTTTGGTGTGGAGGAACTCCAGTGTCCTGCAAAGCGCCCTGACCTCAACCCTACGGAACACCTTTGAAATGAATTGGAATTCTAATAGTGAGCCAGGTCATCTCATCCAACATCTGTATCTGACCTTATAAAATGGTACAAATTCCCACAGACACCCTTCAAAATCTTGTGGAAAGTCTTCTCAAAAGAGTGGAGGATGTTAGAGCTGCAAAAGGTGGGGCAACTGCATATTCATGGCAATGGTTTTGGACTGGGGGGGGGGGGGGGTAATTCCATATTAATCGGTCATGGTTTTGGAAAAGAGGGTAACTTCATATTAATGGCCATAGTTTTGGAATAGGGGGGCAACTCCATATTAATGGCCATAGTTTTGGAATAGGGGGGCAACTCCATATTAAATGGCCATGGTTTTGGAATGGGGAGCAACTCTAAATGAATGGCCATGGAATGAATTTGGAATGCGGGCAGCTCCATGTTAATGTCCTTGGTTTTGGAATGGGGGGGCAACTCCATATTAATGGCCATGGTTTTGGAATGGGGGGGGGGGGTAATTTAATCATAATGGCCATGATTTTCAAATGGGGAGCAACTATATTAATGCCCATGGTTTCGGAATAGGGAGAAACTCCATATTAATGACCATGGTTTTGGATATATGACTCGCAAACCTTGTGATAACATGTTTGGTGAAGACCCCTTTTCTGTTTCTATAGCACGACTGCCGCCCCCTCCCCCCGTAAAAAAAGGCCAGCGCCCATAAAATACATGGTTTGATCAGTTTGGTGTGGAGGAACTCGAGTGTCCTACACAGACCTGACCTCATCCCTACTGATCACCTTTGGACCTCAACCCTACTAAAACACCTTTGGACCTCAACCCCTACTAAACACCATTGGACCTCAACCCTACTAAACTCCTTTGAGACCTCAACCCTACTAAACACCTTTGGACCTCAACCCTACTAAACACCTTTGGACCTCAACCCTACTAAACACCTTTGGACCTCGACCCTACTAAACACCTTTGGACCTCGACCCTACTAAACACCTTTGGACCTCGACCCTACTAAACACCTTTGGACCTCGACCCTACTCAACACCTTTGGACCTCGACCCTACTCAACACCTTTGGACCTCAACCCTACTCAACACCTTTGGACCTCAACCCTACTCAACACCTTTGACCTCGACCCTACTCAACACCTTTGGACCTCGACCCTACTCAACACCTTTGGGATGAATTTGAACACCGGTGGTAAACTACATGCCCTTCCCAGAAGAGTAGAAGCTGTTTTAGCCACAAAGGGACAATTTCACATTAATGTCCATGGTTCTGTAAAAGAATGTCCAACAAGCTAATAAAGGCATGATGATCAGGTGTCCCCCAGTCTTTGGCCAGTATAGTTTTGGGAACATCTAAAGGAGATTTTAGCAGAGATTGTTCGATCAGTATGGCCAGGTTCTCCGAAAGTCATGTGACTTCTCCCAGCAGCTGGGCCTGATACACAGAATTAAAGACACCTTTCCCTATATTTGATGTTTACCACCAAGATGGCTGCCATAAAGCATTGTAAGCTTTTGCAGCAGAATGCCAAGTGGGAGGAAAATTACAAGAAGCTTTAATAATGCACCACAGAAAAAGATCATAAAAATAACCTGTCAAGCCTTCTTGAGGAGGCATTCCTTATCCACAGCAAAAAATGTGATGTTGTCAAGACTAATAATGGCAATAGTAATAAACATCGGTGGGGTATACGCATGAGTGATTGCAAATCTAATCACGCAAAAACACACAGCGATATTTTTGTCTCGGTGCACAGCTTATGTGACACAGAGACATCTGTCTATTCCAAGTGAAGGAGAGGGAAAAATAGCATTCCTGGCTTAAAGTGAACATGTGCTCAGATTATACAGGTTTATTTATGTATTTCGAATAAGCAGTAAAAGCGCTAAAAAAAAAAAAAAACAACAACAAAAAAAAAAAAAAACACATCACCCATTCACCTATGTAGCCAAAGGCATTGTGAATAAATTCATCTTCAAAATTTAGAACAGAGGCACTGAAATCAAAGCTCCTCCCCCCCATTTTCTATGCCAGCACAATTTTGGCAGCATGTCAGCTTTCCAATGTAAACAAACACCAGGTGCATGTGAAGGAAAGTGGTCTGCACGCTAATGGGGGAGGGGAAGGGGGGGGTTTGGTGTTTTGCCCTAAACTTCAAATT
This sequence comes from Lithobates pipiens, assembly GCF_037356315.1. Taxonomy (NCBI): domain Eukaryota; kingdom Metazoa; phylum Chordata; class Amphibia; order Anura; family Ranidae; genus Lithobates; species Lithobates pipiens. The sequence goes on from NW_027507789.1 coordinate 11,748,007, forward strand.
AAAGTGTTAGTTCACCTTCACCTTTTCAGAGGAAATGAAAAAGTGCCTACAAATCTGGGGCGGCTGTCTAGGGGCAGGTTCGACATCACTGGGGGACACGGCGATGATTTCAGCCAGAACAATTTAGCCACACCCAGTGTTCGCTGCGGCACGATATGGACACCGCATTACTACTCTCCTTAGGGCACCCAAAGGTGTCCCAGGCCGCTAAAGTGTTCGGGTTTGGATTAAAGAAAAGGCGGCAACCCTAATAGCAAGTGACGCCCATAGGCGAGCACAGAAGCCAAACAGCACATGTGAAAAGAATCTGAGGTCTACCACAACCACTGTAGCAAGGAGGTAAGAATACATAGTCTGGAAACTGCAAACGAAACCGTAATATTACTGTTCTGCTTTATTTACTTGTGTGTGAATCTCAGCTTGAGCTATTGAGCTCTTTACATATTATGTTTTTATTTTTTTTATTTTATTTTTTGCGCTATAAACAAAAATAGAGCGACAATTTTGAAAAAAATGCTGTATATTTAACTTCTGCTATAATAAATATCCCCAAAAAATATATAAAAAAAATTTTTTTCCTCAGTTTAGGCCGATACGTATTAGTCTACATATTTTTGGTTAAAAAAAAAAAAAATGCCAATTAGCGATTATTGATTGGTTTGCGCAAAAGTTATAGCGTTTACCAAATAGGGGATAGTTTTATAGCAATTTTATTAATATTTTTTTATTACTAGTAATGGCGGCGGTCAGCGATTTTTTTGTGTGACTGCGACATTATGGCAGACACATCGGACATTTTTGACACATTTTTGGGACCATTGTCATTTATACAGCAATCAGTGCTATTTAAGTGCACTGATTCCTGTGTAAATGACACTGGCAGTGAAGCAGTTAACCACTAGAGGGCAGTGTAGGCGTTATGCATGACGTTATGTGTGTTTTTTTATTGTAGGGGGCGTGGCCTGGCATGTGACGTCACTGATCGTCTTTATAAAAAAAGAACAGACGATCAGGGACAAGCTCAGTAGGAAGCACGGGGAGAGGTTTATTTACACAGACCTCTCCTCGTTCTTCAGCTCTGTGACCCGATCGGGGACACCAGCGGCAATCGGGTCCGCTAGTCCCGCGGCCACGGTCACAGAACTCAGGACCGGGTCCAGAGTGCACGACCCACGGCTGGGCACTTAAAAAGCAACGTACAGGTACGTGCTTGTGCCCAGCCGTGCCATTCTGCTGACGTATATGTGCAGGAGGCGGTCCTTAAGTGATTAAAGAAGTGTGGTGCCCATCAAAGAACGCGGTCACAATTTTTGTTGCAATGTCAGTTTATATCATCTCCGCTGGATTATGGTTCTCTGAAGCTGCAAATAGTTACTTGTACTCACCAGTGCCGGCAGAAGCAGGTCGGCAAAATACACAAAGCCGGCCCCCAAGGAGAAACCAACGGCGGCAGGGAGGAAAGCCAGGCTTCCATACTCCGAAGACATCTCGATAGCTGGGGCCAGGAGAGACCAATAAGAGGCTGCCAACATCACCTAGGAGGAAAAAAAGGATCAAAACAATCAGAATGAGAGATGCCCACTGCACAACCAGGGAACATGTATAACATATAACAAGGATGCCAATGTGATAGAGAAATTGGATATTCTCTATAGCTTACAATATTTAATAAAGCTTCTAATATCTTGGTTATTCTGGTAACTTTTAGCCGACTCTATGGACAAGCCAAGCCTCCTCTCCTTCAGGAATGTGCCATTTTCCGCAGAAGGTCATATTAGTGCTTATAAGGGGAGTTGGCCGGCGGCGGGGGGGGGGGGGGGGGGTGGTTGGGTGGTGCATGGGGGTAGGGGTTGGTCTTTTCCTTACATTCTAGTTCTATATTACCAGAGGCCAAAACTGGTAAGATTTTAGTCTCACAACAGAGCAGCATTAAAGCATGCGTCTGATTATCTGGCCATGCTGCGTAAAAGCAGACTCCATGGCAAAACAGCATCTTTAGTTAAAGATAATGAAAATATGACGAGAATACTTATCTGTCATTACGTTTAAAAAAAAAAAATCATACAGATATTTGTGTGATCTTTCTTTGCACAAGAACAAAAGAGGAAAAAGCACTGACATTGCCTCATCCGCGAATATTGGATCCAGATCCCAGCTAGCATCATCCCAAATAAGTATATGGTGATATCACAAAACTCTTCCTCGATGATGCTCGCTGGGCTCTGCATCCACCATATTGGATAAATAGTTAAGCTTCTTCTATCTGTGGTCTTTTTTGTGACTTAAGGATCTTTTTTGATCTATTCATCATGGTCCACGGCGCACAACATCTCCCATTTAATATCCCCTGTTCAATAAGATTTTGATGATCGGCTCACAGGTGGCCCTTAACCACTTCCCACCCGGCCAATGCACATATACGGCCGGGTGGGAGCCGTCTACTCCTGATAGGACGTTCAGGAACGTCCATCAGAAGGAGCGGGATCGCCCGCGCAGCGGCGCGATCCCGATGCGCCCGTGTCACCCGGACACGGCGCATCTCAGATCGGCAGGAGGGCTCTGTGATTGGCCCTCTCCTGATCACATGACGGCCGTGTCCAATCACGGCCGTCGTGTGATGTAAACAAACAGCCGGTTGCTAGGCAATCGGCTCCTTCTCTCCTCACACAGAAGTCATCGCTGAGGAGAGGAGAGCAGATCGCTGCAGCCGGCTGATGATCAGTGAGTATGGGCTGCTTTTTTATAGCTTTTTACTCACTGATCACCAGTCTAGTGTACACACAAATCACCACACAGTAAACACACCACACAGTATAAACACAATGTCCCCACACATGTCCCCAAAACACACATGTCCCCAAATAATAAAAACACATGTCCCTAATAATAAAAACATGTCCCCCACATATATCCCACTAAAAATCACATGTCCCAATGGATTATCTGCACACATATGTACATGATCACACAAACCAATTATTATACACTTAACGGAATTTTTTTTACCAAAAACATGTAGCAGAATACATTTTGGCTTAAATTTATGACAAAATTTGATTTTATTGGATTTCTTTTAAAATAGAAAAAAGAAAATATTGTTTTTTTTCCAAATTTCCGCTTATATCGCAAAAAATAAAAAACGGAGTTGTGAATAAATACCACCAAAATAAAGCTCTATTTGTGCGAACAAAATGATAAAAATTTCATTTGGGTACAGTGTAGCATGACCGCGCAATTGTCACTGAAAGCGCGAGAGCGATGAAAGCTGAAAATTGGGCTGGGAAGGAAGGGGGCGAAAGTGCCCGGTATTGAAGTGGTTAAAGGGTTTCGGCGGTATTGAGCTGCGTTGCCCCGGAGTTTTTTTCATATGTTTTTTTTTATTGGAAACCATTTTCTATCTAATCACCGATTGACTAAGCCCTTGTACACACGGTCGGACATTCCGACGGAAAATGTCCGATCAGACCGTGTTGTCGGATAATCCGACTGTGTGTGGGCTCCATCGGACTGTTTCCGTCGGAATAAAGTTTTAGAGCTGGGCTATAAAACTTTCCGACAACATGATCCGATTGGACTTTGTCCGATTGTGTGTAGGGAATTCCGATCGGACAAAGTGCCACGCATGCTCAGATCAAATTCCTAGACCAAAGCTATTGGCTACTAGCCTGAACGTAGTCCCGTCGTAACAAAATAACTTCGTCACGTTACGTACGATCGGATTTTCCGACAACTTTGTCCTACCGTGTGTATGCAACACAAGTTTCGGACAAAATCTGACGGATTTTCTTGTCGGAATGTCCGACCCGTGTGTACAAGGGCTAACACGTATTTACGTGATCCTCCTGCAAGATGGTGAGATCCTTCTCTTCTTTGCAATTTCTGAACCCCAAAACGTGTCCTGAAGAATTGTACAACGAAACGCGTAGACGCAGCAGAGCTCACATCATGTAATCGATTCTTGTTTGTATATGTGATTTTTATTATTTCTTTCATGTCTCTGGTCTTTATACTAGATGTACTTTTCAAAAAATGTTCAATAATTTTTTTGTACTCCCAGTGTTTGTTGTGCCTTTAAAGTCCGACCACAGGTTTTCTTTGAATTCTTTTTTTTTTTTGTTCCCTCTCTTTGCACAAACGCGACCCCAAAATCTTGACAAAAACGTGTGGTAGAAGTAGGGTGTGTGATTTGTGTAAACTAGAGATACAAATAATGAATATGACAAAACACAAAGTCATACATAGGATGTCCTCCCAGAACGCGCCTTTGCACTGCAGCACAATTGGTCACTGGCTGTGTTCATTGCTGCCGGTACCATGTGACTGCTGTAACCAATTACAGCAGATCACATGACAATTGTTCACACTGAATGGCTTCCTTTCAAGCCATCCATTGTGTACAATTGTGTTGCTAGCTGTGAATGGTCACAGTGATCACATGGTACAGACAGGGCCAATCACAGTCCATCTGTACCATGTGATTAGCTGTGGGCAATCACAGCTAATCTCAATACAAAGAGAATAATTCTGTTACAATCAGTAAAAATGGTTGCTTATACCAGTAAAATTCAGTATAAGCAATCATATGTTTAAAAAAAAAAAAAATCCTGATCACTTCCCCAGAGTAGTACAGTGTTACTGTGTAACAAGAAATTAGAATTTTTTGTTTTTCATACTGTCACCAGTCAGTGTCCCTGATCACTGCCACACCAGTTGTGATAACGCCATACTGCACTGGTAACAGTATGTTGAAAAAACACACTTTCATTTCTTCATTGTCCAACAAATTGTAACAAAAAAAATTACAACTTCAAAAAAACTTGCCATGCCTCTTACTAAATACCTTGGACTGTCTAATTAAAAAAAAAAATAAATAAAAAAAAAAAAGAAAAAAAAAAAAGGAAGAAGAGGTCATTTGAGGGGTATTTGTACCGTCCTGGCGTTTTGGGCCCTCAAGAAATTAGATCAGCCGTCGGTACATCAGGATTGATCGATTTTCAGATATATACATCCCATAGTTTGTGGGCTCTATAACTTTCCTACAGAATAAATAATATACACCGATTTGGGTTATTTTCACCAAAGAAATGTAGCAGAATATATTTTGAGCTAAATTTTTGAAGAAATAAAATTTAGCAAATAATCTAACAGAAAAAAAAAAAAGGTTTTAATTTTCAAAAAAAATTTTTTATTTTTTTTATTTATTTATTTATTTTTTATTTTTTTTTAGCAGAAAATAAAAACCAAGGGCGATTAACCACTTAAGGACCGCCTCACGCCGATGTACGTCAGCAGAATGGCACGGCTGGGCACAAGCACGTACCTGCTCGTTGCTTCTTAAGTGCCCAGCCGTGGGTCGGGCACTCCGGACCCTATCCTGAGCTCCGTGACCGTGGGACCAGCGGACCCGATCGCCGCTGGTGTCCCGCCATCGGGTTGCAGAGCTGAAGAATGAGGAGAGGTCTGTGTAAACAAACCTCTCCCCGTGCTTCCCTGTGTGTCACCGATCGTCTGTTCCCTTTTATAGGGAAGGACGATCAGTGATGTCACATTCCAGGCCATGCCCCTACAATAAAAAAAAAAAAAACATAACGTCATACATAACACCTACACTGCCCCCTAGTGGTTAACTCCTTCACTGCCAGTGTCATTTACACAGGAATCAGTACATTTAAATAGCACTGATTGCTGTATAAAATGACAATGGTTCCTAAAATGTGTCAAAAATGTCCGATGTGTCCGCCATAATGTCGCAGTCACAATAAAAAAAAATAAAAAACACTGATCGCTGCCATTACTAGTAAAAAAAAAAAATTTAAAAAATTTAATAAAAATGCTATAAAAACTATCCCCTATTTTGTAAACACTATAACTTTTGCGCAAACCAATCAATAGCTAATAGCGATTTTTTTTTTACCAAAAATATGTAGAAGAATACGTATCGGCCTAAACTGAGGGGAAAAAAATTTTTTATATATTTTTTTTTTTGGGGGGGGGGGGGGGATATTTATTATAGCAAAAAGTAAAAAAATATTGCATTTTTTTTTTTAAATTGACGCTCTATTTTTGTTTATAGCACAAAAAATAAAAACCGCAGGGGAGATCATATACCACCAAAAGAAAGCTCTATTTGTGGGAAAATAGGACTTAAATTTTGTTTGGGAGCCACGTCGCACGACCACGCAATTGTCAATTAAAGCGACGCAACGCCGAATCGCAAAAAGGGGGCTGGTCCTTTGGAAATTGGTCCAGGGCCTAAAGTGGTTAAATACGAGCAAAAGAAAGCTCTATTTGTGAGGGGAAAAAAATAAAAAAATAAAATAAAAAAAATGATCAAAAAAACTTTATAAAGGGATAGTATTGCCTGACCGCAGAACTGTCTAAGCGAGACAGCACTGAACATTGAAACTCCTGGGCAGGAAGGGGGTGAATGTGCCCAGTATTGAAGAGGTTAAAGAATTATTAATGTATTCAGAGCTGAATTTGGTTTTGTCTCTGATATTTATCTAGATTTCAGCTTTAAGTACTGAATAAAACTGAACATTTTCTTGAATAAAATGTCCAGGACTCGTTTTTTTTCCCCCTTCTATGTTTTGCTTTAAATGAAACCCTCACTTTTCACAAATATCACAGAAAAAAAAAAAAAACAACAAAAAACAAAAAAAACGATGCATTATTGCAGCAGGAGGGATCCGGTACGCCTGAGATTTGTAGAGCATTAAAACGGATTCCAGCTGCTGTTGTCCACAATAAAAAGGTAAATAAAAAAAAATAAAAAAATTGTTCTTTTTACATATATAAAGAATATATCACTTTGTGATATTGAAGCAGAGGCAGGTTCCCCCGTACACCCCGATCTCTCGCTGTGCAACATTCATCATCTCTCACTATCGTGATTAACATCATAGAAAACAATCTCTCGGGGTTTACAGGTAATAGTGGGAAAAAGAGAACATATACAGCGAGCGGAAGTTTTCTGGACGAAATTGATATCGGAGGAGAATGAGCAGATGATAGAAAGGCGACAGTAACTCAAACAACAACAACTCGTTACATCCAAGGTATGCAGAATACCATCTCTGAATGCACAACACATCCAACCTTGAAGCAGATGGGCTACGGCAGCAGAAGACCACACCGGGTGCCACTCCTGTCAGCTAAGAACAGGAAACTGAGGCTACAATTGGCGCAGGATCACCAAAATTGGACAATAGAAGATTGGAAAAAATGTTGCCTGGTCTGAAAAGTCTGGATTTCAGCTGCGACATTCAGATGGTGGGGTCAGAATTTGGCACATGGATCCATCCTACCTTGTATCACCGGTTCAGGCTGGTGGTGGGGGTGTAATGGTGTGGGGGATGGGATATCACCGGTTCAGGCTGGTGGTGGGGGTGTAATGGTGTGGGGGATGGGATATCACCGGTTCAGGCTGGTGGTGGGGGTGTAATGGTGTGGGGGATGGGATATCACCGGTTCAGGCTGGTGGTGGGGGTGTAATGGTGGGGGGGATGGGGTATCACCGGTTCAGGCTGGTGGTGGGGGTGTAATGGTGTGGGGGAAGGGGTATCACCGGTTCAGGCTGGTGGTGGGGGTGTAATGGTGGGGGGGGGGGATATCACCGGTTCAGGCTGGTGGTGGGGGTGTAATGGTGTGGGGGATGGGATATCACCGGTTCAGGCTGGTGGTGGGGGTGTAATGGTGTGGGGGATGGGATATCACCGGTTCAGGCTGGTGGTGGGGGTGTAATGGTGGGGGGGATGGGGTATCACCGGTTCAGGCTGGTGGTGGGGGTGTAATGGTGTGGGGGAAGGGGTATCACCGGTTCAGGCTGGTGGTGGGGGTGTAATGGTGGGGGGGGGGGATATTTTCTTGGCACACTTTGGGCCCCTTAGTACAAATTGAGCATGGTTTATACACCACAGCCTCCCTGAGTATTGTTGGTGACCATGTCCATCCCTTTATGACTACAGTGTCCCCATCCTTCCAGCAGGATAATGCACCATGTCACAAAGCTCCAATCATCTCACCACTGGACAATGAGGTCCCTGTCCTCCAATGGCCTCCACACTCACCATATCTCATCCAGTAGAGTGCCTTTGGGATGTGGTGGAACAAGAAATTCACATCATGGATGTGCAGATGACTCAAAACTTTATAACATACAGGAAACGTCACAACAAGAGGACCAGGCACATAGAAGACAACTAATTGCAAACTTCCTACAAACTTCTGCTCCTACTCCCATTTTGCCGGAGATGGCGCTTTCTTTAGAAGCGCCTCTCTCGGTGCTCGAACTTGAGACAGCCCTCAAACAAATAAAACATGGGAAGAGCCCCAGCCCTGATGGTCTTATTGCTTGCTATTATAAAACTTATCTAGAAACCCTAAAACAACATTTTCTCGCAGCATTTTACTCGATAACGCCTGATAAACCACCCCCCCCCCCCCCCGAGATTTACTAAGGGCCCACCTAACGGTAATCCCGAAACCCCATAAAGATGAAACGCAGGTGACAAACTATAGACCCATTTCATTGCTTAATGTAGATTTAAAGATTTATGCCAAGATATTAGCTAATCGTCTTCTCCCCCTCCTGCCCCAGCTGGTGTCTCTCGACCAGGTGGGATTCGTGCCGGGAAGGGAGAGATAATACGATTAAAGCACTCTCTCCATACACCACTGGCTAACCTCCTTGACACAGGAGGGATTCTTCCTCTCGTTGGATGTGGAGAAGGCGTTCGTCAGAGTGGCCTGGGATTACATGGCAGAAGTCCTTCGGAAAATAGGTTTACCCGAACGCTTGATATCTTTTGTCATGGCCCTATACGCCTCTCCAACGGCCCAAGTCAGGATTAACGGCCAACTGTCGGACGCCTTCTCCGTGTCCAACGGCACCCGTCAGGGTTGCCCGCTTTCTCCCCTAATATTTATCCTCACCCTAGAACCCCTCCTTCGCAGGCTGAACTCAAATCAGGACATCAAAGGGGTAAAGATTGGAACCCTCGACCCATAAAATTGGCGCCTTTGCAGACGACATACTACTTTTTCTTACCGACCCTCTTGTTTCGATTCACAATCTCCTTAAAGACCTTGATGCTTTTAAGGCAATTTCCAATTTACAAATCAATTTCTCAAAATCGGAGGCCCTGAACATATCCCTGAATACCGAAACGATAGACTTGTGCCAACAAAATTTTCCCTTTCGCTGGTCTAGTACGGCCATTACATATCTAGGCATTAAACTACCCGCTAGATTAGGAAATTTATACTCTTTTAATTTTGTCCCCCTTCTCCAGACCATCCAGGAAGATCTCAAAAGGTCTACAGGACTATTCTCTTGGTTCGGTAGAGCCTCGATTATTAAAATGAATGTCCTACCCAGTCTGTTATACCTCCTCCAAACGGTCCCAATAAAACTCCCCCCGGCCTCCTTCAAATCATACCAGACTACCTGTGCCAACTTTATATGGAATGGACAGAGAGCTAGGTTAAGCTTTGCCAGACTGACCCTACCAAAAACAAAAGGAGGCATTAACCTACCAGACATTAAGAAATTTTATTGGGCCAGTCACTTAGCCAGAATTGTTGACTGGAATGTTCATTCGCATACCAAGGCCTGGATACAGATAGAGAACGCTTTCTCCATATCTCCAATTAAACTCCTACCATGGCTGGATCCTGAACATATCCCTCAAACATGCAAACAACACCCCCTAATTTCGAGTACGTTGCAAGCTTTTCATTCGGCATGTCACACCCACCACAGCCCGATGACACCGATAAAATTTAACCCTGCATTTCCAGCAGGCCTGTCAGAGGCTGTCAGGAAGATCCTTCTCATAGGCGTCCGAGCGGCGTAAGTCGCAGGAGATCTTCTGTGCAGTTTCAAGAGCGTTACCGCGATCAGCGGCGTGCGCGTGCACGCGGGAGCGCGCACGCGGGTGCACGCGCGCGGCCGTTTGACACAATTGCCGCCAATAGCGCTATTTAAACTGGATCCTTGCTTCACTGCCTTGCTGCCTGATCAACAGCGTTCCCGTGTTTCCTGGTAACCTGTATCTGAACCTGAACCTGCATCCGTATCCTGATCCGTATTGAACCCGGCCTGTTCCCGACTCTGCTGTTTGCTGCCTGCCCCCCGACTTTGGCTTTGTACCCGACTACTCTTCTGTATTCCGTTTCTGTACCTGATCTGCTCGCCTGTGCCTGACCTGGACTGTTACACCATCCGTCATCTGTAAGTTGCCTGTTCACCGCTGCTGTACTACAAGACACCTCCCAGTCTTCCACCATACCCGGCTGTTACTCCCTCTGCGCTTGTTGCCTTCTCCCTCTTGCTGCAGACTACTGGACTCTTCCCACTTCCCGCAGTATCCCGTTTGCACCTGCATCCGCTGTCGGACTACAGAACCCCTCCCGTTGTTCGCTGTACCCTGCGATCACTTGCATCCCGTTGCTGTCTGCTGAACCTTACCTTTGCCTGCATTCTGCTACTGGACTACAATACACCTCCACCATCAACGGTCTGCTGCTTCTTACATCTACCATCCAGTCAGGCACTTGTGTCCCTCTGAGCTCCCGAGCCCCTGTCATCACTACCAGGGTCTCTCGAGTCAGAGGTCTACGAGAAGCCACTCCCTGCACTCCGGGCTCTGCCTCAAGGTACGTGACAGAGGCGTTCCTCTCTGGAATGTGGCATTCACCTGACATCAGGGCCCTGCACTTCTTTTCCAATGCCCGACTCCGATCTATACCAGAACTCCCTACACAACCCTCGGGTCGCCCCTTCCCGCTGTGGGTGTATTTTCAAATCAGACATTTTCTGACGGGTCGACTTACGAATCTAGACTTTGCTAGGCAGCTCACGCCATTTGAAACGCTGTGCAACCAAAACGGAACCACAACGCCATGTCATCTCCAGCATATATGCAATGTTCTTCTCATCACAAAGTCCAAAAGCCAACTTGGCCGTTCATAGCTAGGAAACTGATCTATCCTCGTCCTTGATGGACACTAATTGGACGAATATTTATACACTCATTCATAAAGACTCCATTAATGTCTCCGTACAGGAAAACAACTTCAAAATATTCTCCAAATGGTATCTCACACCCGCCAAACTCCACAAGCGTGATTCAAACATACCTCCTGCTTGTTGGAGATGTTCAGATAGCACAGGCTCATTCTTACATATTTGGTGGTCCTGCCCACGGCTCCAACCGTTTTGGAGGGAGATTCATCGCCTTATATGCCAAATTACCACGTTTTTCATCGACTTCTCCCCAGCGCAAATGCTTCTACACCATTCTGCACTCCCTATGAAAACATACTACCGCTCTCTAGCTCAACACCTGCTTAATGCTGCAAAGATGTGCATTCCTCCACTATGGAAATCCACTACGCCTCCTTTAGTCTCTGATTGGATTAAAAGATTCTCCAACATGGCTGAAATGGAAAATTTAATTTGCCAAGCAAAAGACGCCCCATCAAAATACTGGGCGACTTGGGCTTGTTGGCACCACTTCAGAGCTTCGGCAGAATGTAGCCAATTGTTAACCGGAGTCCCACCGCCTTAAAAATCAGATCCCCAAACCTCACATGTGAATAGGAACATATTCACCATTTCACTTTCCACCCCACACCTCCTGATTCCCACAGATTTTAAGATCATACTATTGACAGTATATATGAAACCCGACCAACTAACCTTTGTTAACTAATAGTTATAGATATCCTTAGAACTCAATACCCAAGTTCATTCCTTCTGCTGCGTAGCTCCTAACAGATGTTTATTAGGCATTCAATGGGTCTTTCAGAATTATTGGTTTCCTCAACTTTTGATACTCTACCCCCAACCTAGAACATAGTAGTAGATCTGGTTGACAACCCTATTCTTGATAGATTTATATCCATTACATGTCAATGCTTCTGTTTTGTTTATTTGCTGGTTATATTTGGTAACCATGTTACAATATCATTGTACTCTGTTGTGTGACACAACTGTAACCGTTTCCTTTTTGTTAACATCAATAAAAACTTTGGGAAAAAAAAAATAGATGTGCAGATGACAAATCTGCAGCAATTGTGTGATGATATCATGTCACTATGGAGCAAAATCTCTGAGGAACGTTTCCAACACCTTGTTGAATCTATGTCACCAAGAATGAAGACAAAAAGTGGGTCCAACCAGGTACTATCAAGGTATATATATCACATACACACACACACACACACACACACACACACACACACACACATCAGCCAACTGCAGGTGATGCCTTTTTTGAGGCTCTCTTTGCCCTGGTGGGCACCGTCATGCAGTCTGAAGTTGTGCCTGGTCTAAGTGTATGGCCCAAAACCCTAGACAATCCCAGAGGTCTCCAAATGGGCACGATGAGGTGGCACTGATGATGGGCTCTGATAGGTGGCACTGATAGGTACTTATGGGTAGCACTGAGGGACACTGATAGGTGGCACAGATTACACTGGTGGGTGGCATTGCTGGGCATCACTTATTTTTTTTATTTCTGTAATGGTGCCAGTCAGTGCCCTGATACCCAGTGTATGGATTGGCATGTATTGGGCATTTTTTTTTTTATATGTGGATGGCCATGGGGTACATACCTGGCCATCCACATGCTGGGGGCATTCCTGGTGATCCTAACAGCTTCCCTTGTGAACCAGTGAGGGCATCTGGGTCGGGGCTGTGCTGATAAACAATCAGTGCAGACCTCCCCTGTCAGTAGAGCCACCAATCGGCTCTCCTCTACTCACGATCACCGGATTTTCCTGTTAACATCAGGATCAGCCATGATTGGACATGGCTGATCACATGGTAAAGAGCCTCAGTCGGAAGCTCTTTATCAAGATCGGCGTAGCGGTGTGTCAGACGGACACACCGCACTACTGATCGCCGCGATGTGCCCCCCCCACGGGCACGTAGCGGCTGTTATTCTGCAGGACGTCATATGGCGCCCAGTCAGATTAACAGAACCAGGGGTGGGGCCCAAGCTGTGCTTCTTGTGTGAAGGGACACATGGAGCAGCAGCTCTGGAGCGAGGCTGCTTGGGTGCCCCCATAGCAAAAGTATTGCTATGGGGGCACTAGGCTGGACGGAGGGGGCCTGGAGCGCCGATGGGGGACCGAGGAAGGAGGATGGGGACTGCTCTGTGCCAAACCACTGCACAGAACAGATAAGTATGACATGTTTGTTATAAAAAAAAAAAAAAAAGGAGGAGGAGCAGAGTGAGTGTACAGTGAAAGAAGTAGCAAACTAATAAGCTCATTTCTATGCAACTCTGCTCTCTTCTCCAATTAGCATGTTCCTTGCTAGGACAGCACAGCGATTGGCTTATTATGCTACTTATCCCTCTCTCTGTACAGCGGATAGCAAGAAGCTGATAACGAGTCAAATTTGGGTACTAACACTGGTTGCATAAAAAAAAAAAAAACACACACATTCACACACATAGTTTCATAGTTTCATAGTTAGGAAGGTTGAATAAAGACACCAGTCCATCCAGTACAACCTTGGTGAGTTTCTACAATTATCCCTATTCCTGCACACTCACATTGGTCCCTACCCTCAAGGAGCCCACACTATTAAACTATATATAAATGAAAGAAGAGTTGCATTCATATTTGACAACGATGTCTACACATAGGGTTTAGTTTTGAGTACTGAATAAAATAAAAATTAAAATTTCAAATGATTTAATGAATAGATGTCTATAATGCACAAAGTGTTTTTTTCTTTAAATCAAACTCTCAATTTTTGAAATACTCTACAGAAAAACGCAGTGCAATATGGCAGCAGGAGGGCGAGACTATGCCGGAGCTTTGTAAAGCATTAAATCAGATTCCAGCTGCTGTTGGCTAAAATAAAGTAGAATATTCAGAAAGTTCTTTTTTTTCTTGTACAGATAAAACTTTCTGATGTTGCTGCACAGGCAGGTTCCCCCTTACACCTAAAATGTCTCGCTGTGCAGAATATTCATCACCTCAAACAATCATTATTACCATCATAGCAAACAAGCAGGCTGCCCACTCTTTTCCTTTCACATCAGTTGCTCAGTAAAGCAAAAAAAAAAAGAAAAAAAAATAAAGGAAAGAAAGAAAGAAGCACAGTACAAAAAAAAAGAAAAAAGAAAAAAAAAAACGATTCAGAAAGTGAAATTTGCTATAAATAACAACAATAACAATCCGCAAAGACTTTTAGCATTAGGAAAAAAAAAATCTATAAATAAAAAATTAAAAAAAAAAATAAAAAAAATTAAAAAATAAAAAAACAAACACACACACACACACACACACAACACAACCCTCTTACCGGCCGCCTGTTCAGTAAGGGTATGAAAATCAAGTCATAGGTTGGAGATTTATTGTGCTTTCATTTGGAGAACCTCTATCAGGGCAGATAAGAGAAAAGAAAAGAAAATAAGCAGGGAAGGAAGAGGGAATATGAAAAAAAAAATAAAAAATTAGGGGGCACAGAGGAGCCATAGGGAAAGAAAACAAAAAGTATTAGGAGCTTCAGGGCCCAAAAGGGGTGGGCAGGCATGAAGCAAAGCGAACGGATATTATCGCAAGGAAAGGGGAGAGAGTGTGAGTGAAAGGAGGGGAAAGAAACATGACTGAGGGGAACAGGGAAGGGGAAAGTAGGAGATATGTGATATAGGGTGGGAAGAAGAGGAAGGAAGAGAGAAGAGGAAGGAAGAGAGAAGAGGAAGGAAGAGAGAAGAGGAAGGAAGAGAGAAGAGGAAGGAAGAGAGAAGAGGAAGGAAGAGAGAAGAGGAAGAAAGAGAGAAGAGGAAGAAAGAGAGAAGGAAAGAAAGAGAGAAGGAAAGAAAGAGAGAAGGAAAGAAAGAGAGAAGGAAAGAAAGAGAGAAAGAAAGAAAGAAAGAAAGAAAGAAAGAAAGAAAGAAAGAAAGAGAAGGAAATAGGTATAGAGGGAAAGGAAGAAAGAAAGAAAGAGAGAAAGAAAGAAAGAAAGAAAGAAAGAAAGAAAGAAAGAAAGAAAGAAAGAAGGAAAGAAAGAAGGAAAGAAGAGGAAGGAGAGGAAGAAGAGGAAGAAGAGGAAGAAGAGGAAGGAAGGAAGGAAGAAGAAGAGGAAAGAAGGAAGGAGGAGAGGAAGGAGAGGAAGGAAATATATCAGGGCAGATAGGAGAAAAGAAAACAAAAAGGAACAAGGCATATGGAAAAGTAAAAAAATAAGTGGGTATTAAGGAGTCTTTGGTGAAGAAAACAAAAAGTCGTAGGAGCTCCAAGGAAAAAAAAAAAAGAGATAGGTAGGCATGCAGCAGAGAGAATAACCAAGGAGGAAAGTGAGAGAAAAGAGTAATATAGTAATATTTCTCTCCCTTTTTGTTTATGCTCTATGTGAAAAGGGAAAGGAGAGTAGGAGATATCAGATACTGGGGGGTAAAGAATAGGAGGAAGGTAGAGGGAGAAGAATGAGAAAGGAAGACGAGAAAGGAAGACGAGAAAGGAAGACGAGAAAGGAAGACGAGAAAGGAAGACGAGAAAGGAAGACGAGAAAGGAAGACGAGAAAGGAAGACGAGAAAGGAAGACGAGAAAGGAAGACGAGAAAGGAAGACGAGAAAGGAAGACGAGAAAGGAAGACGAGAAAGGAAGACGAGAAAGGAGGACGAGAAAAGGAGGACGAGGACGAGGACGAGAACGAGGACAAGGAGGAGAAAAAGAAGGAGAAGAAGGAGAAGAAGGAGAAGAAGGAGGAAGAAAGACGACAAGGAAGAATAGGATGACGAGGAAGCGGAAGATGACGACAAAGAAAAGGAGGACAAGGAAGGAGAAGAGGAGGACAAGGAGAAGAAGAGCACAAGGAAGAGGGGGTAGTAGGACAAGAAAGGGGGGGAGGAGAACAAAGAAGAGGGTAGAGGAGAAGAGTTTAGAGGAGGAGGAGGAGGAGGAGGAGGAGGAGGAGGAAGGAGAAGACAGAAGAAAAAAAAAGAATGCAGAATGAAGAAGAGGATAGCATAAATGTTATGGGGAGAGAGGGAGAATTTTCAAGACTAGTTATACTTTAACTAGAATTCTGCTTTAAAAAAAAAGCGGGGCTGTAGTACAGTGATGGAAAGTTAACAAAAAACTAGGAAGAGAAAGGAGGAATAGGCTAAAGGGGAGAAGGCAAAAAAAGAGACGAATGTGTGATTGATATAATAGAGATATGGGCCTGAAGGTGTCCTCCCACCAAGTCACAGTACGTTCCCATTGGGGTGTCTGGAGGAATAGAATAACACCTCTTGTCCTATAAGTAGCACTTGAAATCTATAGCAATGCTCATGTAGATTTACTACTTTGCCATCTATAGTCACCCAAGTAAGTATGTGTATTTCATATTAATACACGGCAAATAATGTTCACCCTTTGTATATTGTTAAAACTGAATAAAAACCATTGAACGAAAAAAATAAAAAATAAAATAAAAAAGATGAATGAAACAGAAGAGAGAAGGAAGGGAAGAGAAAAGGGTGAGGATGAAAGAGGTAAGGAAGGAAAGTATAAAATGATAGAAGGGAAAGGTAGAGGAGCTATAGGGAGAAGTATGGGAAGCTGGAGGAGATATGCAAATTAAAATGGAAAAAGGTAAAAGGTAAGGAATGGCAACAGAAAGAAAGTGAAGGGGAAAGTGTGGAGAAAAAGTAAAAGGTGAAGGGACAAGAGGAAAAAGAGAAAGAACAATGGTAAGAGGGAGGCAAAAAAGGTAAAAGAAATGTAAAAGAAGGAAGGAAAAAGAATGATTAAGGTAGAGTATAAGAAAAGAGGGGGGGAAGGTATTTGAATGGATAAAAAGCCCAAGAAAGAAAAGATTAAAGCTGTAGGGAAAGAAAAGCAGTAGGTGAGGGAGAAAAAGTGGAGTAAAGAAACAGACGCTGCAAGCGCAAGTAAAACAGAAATGGCAAGTAATGTCTTATGAGACGACACTGCAGGCTTTTTTTTGTATCATTATTTTAAAAGTAAAAAAACAAACACTCTCCATCAAACATTTTGAACATAGTAAAGATTGGCGAAATATTATATAAAAGCGTGAGTTGGATTGGTACAAAAAAAATTAAATAAAAAACTGCGGTGTCTTCGGAGTCTGTCAATACATATAAAACAACAAAGTATCGCAATGGAAAAATGGGGTGCACCACTTACTTTGACCATAGTACGTTGCAGTAAGTACAGATGCATACAAAATTTAACGCAGGAGTCAGGATAGGCTGGGGTAGGGAACTCATGCCAGGGTATTGGTATGTGTGATTTTGAGCAATTGTTCTTACCCCAATGGAATAGGATGAGACCTAGAAAGGGGGAAGTGGGGTCCATTACCCACTACATAGCCAAAAGTTTGAGGACATGACCATCACACCTATATGATCTTGTTGGATATCAAGACCATTGCCCACATGCTTACATTCTAAAACCAAAAAACACTTTGATGGAACTGTCCCCATAACACCACCCTAGCTAGTACAGTGCCTGACCAGCAAAGTGATACCAATGTCTCTTTATAGAGTCTTTTTTAGCCATGTTGGCTTTCTAGCTGTGCTTTAAGTTAACTACAACTCTTATGAGCTCTGGGGAAAACCAAGAGTAAAGGGAGCAATTATGATGATCATTCCCGTTATCTGTCTCATTTCATCGCAGTCTTCCTCAGGCCGCTCAGAGCGTTGCTGTCCAGGTAGATGTATAGATCAATAGATTGCAAAGCAGAGCTTTTAGCCCTGGCGGTTTTCTAAAGATGCCTTCTGTCTGGAATAAGAACGGTCTTGTGCGGACGTGACTGCAAAGTGCTAAGAGTCTCAAGGAAGTGAAAGACGTTGTGAGCCAGCTCCATAAAGACATGATGTGACCAGTTTAGTGTGGAGGAACCCAAGTGTCCTGTTCAGAGCCCTCAAACCTACTGAACACCCTTTGGGATGCATTGGATTGTGAGCCAGGTCTTCTCATACTGCATCGGTACCTGACCTCAAAATGGGCACACATTTTTACAGACACCCTCCAAAATCTTGTGAAAAGCCCCCCCAAAAGAGTGGAGTATGTAATAGCCACAAAGGGGGGCAGCTCCATATTAATGGCCATGGTTTTGAAATGGGGTGGCCAACAAGCTCATATATAGGTGTGATGGGTGTAGGAACTCCAGAGTCCTGCACAGAGCCCTGCCCTCAACCCTACTGAACACCTTAGATGGACTTGTGTCTTTTTTCAACCTGACTAACTATGTAACCTTAGGGATCAATTGGAATATTGATGGGCAGACAGGTCTTCTCATCCAATATCAGTACCGACCTTCCAGGCTCACAACTAAAGAATTACATACATACGTAATACACATATCAAAAAAATCCAAGAAAGGGTAAGCCT
Source organism: Lithobates pipiens (assembly GCF_037356315.1). NCBI lineage: Eukaryota > Metazoa > Chordata > Amphibia > Anura > Ranidae > Lithobates > Lithobates pipiens. The sequence continues at coordinate 11,766,374 of NW_027507789.1, forward strand.
ACTCCAAACTAAAACACTATACGGCTCAATGTATGTGGACACCTCTGTAGATTATTGAGTTCAGGTAAAGGAGACTAGGGATATGGATACGCTGTCATTCACCTAGAGGCGATTCAGTTCGCATTGTGCGCTATACAAGTATTTCATTCATTCATTCATTCAACACCAGTCTTGGATACAAATACTTGGGGCTATAGACCGTGTTCTTGTCAGGGCTGGGCTTAGCCCTTCCTTCTCTGGGCTGGCCGCTCAGCTGTCGGCTAATTGCCAGCTCTCTTCTCTCTCCAGTTACCAGCTGTTCCCGATGATGCTCGTCTGACCTGCCTACTTAAAGCCTTCCAGCTCACTCTTTCCTTTGCCTTCGTGTTGGTCACAACACAAGGAACCATCTCCTGTGGTTCGTTTCAAGACTGGCTTGCTGACATCCCTCCTGGCTCCTTATCCTGCTTGCAGTTGCTCCACTTGGATCCCTGACTTCAGGCCTGGCTGATTACCCGATCTGGTTATTGAACTTTGGACTGGCTGACTACCTGATCTGCTTACTGGACTCTGGCTATGCTTGACTACGCTTTCTTATCTTTTTATTTTTATTAATAAACAAACAAGTGTGATTTAATTGTACTTCTGTCTCAGTCATGGTTTCTGACAGTTCTCAATCCCTTGGAACCAAGTCCACTGCAGAACTTGTTTTTTCCGGTCCTCTGATGCCCCCCTGTCACATATGGTCCCCTTGACACAGGCAACCGTCTGAAATTTGTGGCAGTGTTTGGATCTGCTCTAAGAAATATAGAAGGCTTATACCTCAAAAAACTGGACAGCATCCCCTGAAGAAGCCCGACATATGGGCGAAACATGTTGGGAAGTCCGTCTTACCGTGCTGTCTTGACAACATTGTGTTACATTGTACTTGCCAATTGCTATACCTTTTAACATTTTGTTATTTTGGTTTTCAAAATAAAAACACTTTTAAATATTATATTTGATATTTTTGCAATTTATTCTGCACCTAAAAAAATCCCTTATATCCCTCCTGTTCATTTACCAATTTCAGGGATGTGCTGCCAAATCTAAGTTGATAGATCCATAATCTATTAAACTCTCTCTCTATATTGAGTTCAGGTGTATCCAGTGAAAGGATCTGTTAATCCTCCAGCATACAAAAGACATTATATACAATTGTTCTCTTCCAAACGTGTGGTAACAGTTTAGTGAAGACCCTTTTCCGTTCCAGCATGGCTGTGCCCCTGTGTACAAAGCCAGCTCCATAAAAACATGAGTTGACCAGCTTGGTGTGGAGGAACGTGGGTGTCCTGAACAGAGCCCTGACCTCAACGATACTGAACACCTTTGGGATGCATTAAAAACACCAACTGCAAGTCAGGTCTTTTTGCCCAACACCAATACTTGACTTAAGAAAGGCTCTTTGTCAAGTCACCTGAGACCAGGTGAGAGATGCACTCCGTAGGAGTCGGAAGTGCACCGCTAGGTAGTGGACCTTAGGACTGACTGCTGCGGATTGTACCCAGCGAGAGTCAGGACACGGGTCTACTGGATCACTAACACAGATCCCAGTAGGAGCTAGAGCATAGATTCCCCAGGGCGCGGAGTCTAAGAGCCAGAAGGTGTTCACCAGAGCCTCCAGTGGTGAGGATGGACTTCGCTGCAGTCTGGCTCCAGGTCTCGGCCCCTAGGCTCTCACAGCTCACACTCACAGTAGACTACAGGACAGAAGGAAGCAGCAGGCAACAAGGATAGTAAGGGGATAAGGCAGAGGTCAGGGCAACTAGCAGACAGGATCAACAGAATAAACGCCAAAGGTTCAGGGATAGTCGGGGACATGCCAAAAGGTCAAGGTCACAAGCAGACAGGAATCGTTGAGAACACGCCAAGGTCGGTAACAGAGACAAACAGAGCACACGGCAAGCAGGAAACAGGAAGCCAAACACATAGATACACAATGGTTGATCAGCACCGCTGGCTTGCAGTGCACAGGTTAATATAGGGTTCCCCGATAGGGCCTGGGGTGGAGCCATGCTTAGAGGAAAGCTTATAAAAACCACCAGGTGGAAGTGGCTGGCCTCTTAGTCTGAACACAGGAGAGGTAAGCAAACAGAGGAAGATCAATGCATAACCATGACACTCTTTTAGATGAATGGAAACACACTCCATTCTTCTAGGCAGGCCGTCTATAATTTTTTTGGAGGAAACTTTACATTAAAGGTCCATGGTTTCGGAAAAATATGGCCAACAAGTTTAGGTTGGAAACGACACCCAATATCAGACAAATCTATCTCTTGTGAGCCAAGAGCGTCAAAAGAATACACCCTTGGGGGAAGCGTCTGTCAGGTCACCTTGAGGCGAGGTGACAGGTGCACACCGTAGGGATCAGGAGTGCGCTGCAAGGTTGTGGACCCTACGGCTGACTGCTGGAGACGGGGGACAGATCCCACTGGGGTTAGAGCGTAAGATTCCCTGGGGCGCGGAGTCTAAAAGCCAGCAGGTGTTCACCAGCACCTCCGGTGGTGAGGATGGACTTGGCTGCAACTGGCTCCAGGTCGCGACCCCCAGGGTCCCCCAGCTCACACCCACAGTAGGCAACAGGACGATAGGGATGGTGAGGGACAAAGCCAAGGTCGGGGCCACAAGCAGACAAGAATAGTCGGGTACACGCCAAAAGGTCAGGGTCACAGGCAAACAAGGATAGTCAAGACACGCCAAAGTCGGTAACAGAAAACAGTAGCAGAGCACACGGCAGGAAAACAGGAAGCTAACACACAAAGGAATACACAATGGTTGATCAGCCCTGATGGCCTGCAGTGCACAGGTTAATATAGGGCTCCCTGATAGGGCCTGGGGTGGAGCCATGCTTAGAGGAGAGGTTATAAAAACCACCAGGTGGAAGTGGCTGGCCTCTTAGTCTGAAGACATGAGGGGAGGTAAGCAAACACAGGAAGATCACTGCATAACCATGACAGCGTCATCAAGCCTATTCGGGCTCACAAGGGAATGTCTAATGAACTAAATTCAAAATTATTATGATTATAGAAAAAGAACAACGTTGGGCTGCTTGAGGTTGGATGAATCGGGGCCGATGACTCTTGAGGAGAAAGAGGACAACTAGCAAAGAATAGGAAGGGTTTAGTGATGAGCTTATTTTTTGATCCCTTGCCAACCCGACTGAAATTTGACAAACCCTGCCCGTATTATTAATTTTTTTTTTTTTTAAAAAGGTACAAAATTATCATTTCTGTTGCCTGGCTTTTCATAACATTTGAACCCAAAAGTTCTACTTGAATAAACGTAAAGAGCTCATCCCAACGAGTCACAACTACAATGCCCCTCCCGTAAAGCCATTATTGATATCTTGACCGCGAGAGCCCTGTCCTTCCACCAACCTGTAATGGAATGTTTACAGGAAACAGAAGAAAAAAAATATATAATTATCCTATTAATTAAGGATAGGAGTTTTTAGTTAGGATAATTGCTTTCATCCTCTAACTACAATGAATTGCCATGTTTATGCACACAAGCTCCTCATTGTTTACCGCTTTCCATCACAGCTGTACAAATCGCAGCGCTGCGCTGGTAACAAGGAAACACAGCGTGTATCTATCATTAATAAATAGCAGCTACCTTTTGAAAACAAACAGATGGCTTTTTAAAAAAAAAAAAGGGAATTTATAAGGCTACTTGTACACTGGAACTAAGGCAAAACGCCAACTCTACTGGCAGCAGAAAAACGCTAAAAACTGCAAAAAACATGGTCGCTCTTGGACACTTATTCACGTCATTGGCCAAAGTACTTGCAATTGAAATTAATAAACACCCGAGTGCTAAACGTGGTTAGCGCTCAGGAGCGTTTACACGCGTTTGACGCATTTGGCTTTTTTTTTGGCCAAAACGCAGAAGAAAAGCGCTCAGGAGAGGGGCGATTAAATGCCCCTAAACTCTAGTAAAAAGCTATGTGTTCATGGACACACAGGCTTTTATCGTGTTGAGTTCAGAGGCTTTGTCAAAAAAATAAAATTAAAAATGAAATAAAAAAAAAAAAACACCAAAAGCTCCTTAGCCGTTGTACACACGGTCGGACATTCTGACAACCAAATCTGTTGGATTTTGTCCGAAACTGTTGCATACACACGGTCGGACAAAGTTGTCGGAAAATCCGACTGTACATAATGCGATGACGTTATTTCGTTACGACGGGACTACGTTCAGGCTAGTAGCCAATAGCTTTGGTCTAGGAATTTGATCTGAGCATGCGTGGCACTTTGTCCGATTGGAATTCTCTACACATGATCGGAGTATGTCCGATCGGAGCATTTTGTCGGAAAATTTTACCGGCAAGTTGGAAAAGTTGGTCCGTCGGATATTCCGACGGAAACAGTCCGATGGAGACCACACACAGTCGGAATATCCAACAAAACCGTCCGATAGGACACATTCCATCGGAATCTCCGACCGTGTGTACAAGGGCTTAGAGTGGTGTTGCCACCAAAAAATAAAAAAAGTGATTAAAAATCTTTAAAAAAAATAAAAAAAAATTGGAAAAAAATAAAACCATTTTTACTCACCTCTAAATACCTGTTGCTAGGGGGTCCCTCGTAGTCTGCCTTCTTCCTTGCCCAGGCTGGCGACATCACTTCCCCTCGCGCCACACAGTCATTTGGGACCTGTCACGTGTCCCAGATGACTGTGCGGCGTATCACTGCACCCTGCGCTGCTCGCGCATGCGCAGTAGGTGTCCGGCTGTGAAGCCACAGCCGGGTGCCCACAGTACGAATGACGACGACGCGAGCGGAGCGGGGAAATGAGGGGGGGGGGGGCTTTGTTCCCCCGCATCGCTGGACCCTGGGACAGGTAAGTGTCCGATTATTAAAAGTCAGCAGCTACAGTATTTGTAGCTGCTGACATTTTTTTTTTTTTTTTTTTTTTTTTTTAGGGGCACCCCACTTTAACTCACGTTTAGCAGTGTAAGTGAGGCCTCATGGTTTTTGGTCAAATATTTAGAGTTGCGAAAATCATGATTTGATCCCCTGCAGGTTTTGTAAGTTTGCCCCAAAAAAAAATAAAAAAATAAAAACGAAGGGTCTATCATTTTTATCATAGGTGTATTTTAGATGAGAGACTAAATCAGACTTTGCAGCCTTGTAGAGTTACTGAAAGATCAATTTTAAGAAAATCAGCATACAATCGATGATCTGTATCTGCATTCTCAACACATTTATTGGGAAGCCAGAACGCAACCGTCTAGACCAGTGATGGAGAACCTTGGCACCCCAGATGTTTTGGAACTACATTTCCCATGATGCTCATGCACTCTGAAGTGTCGTGGAGCATCATGGGAAATGTAGTTCCAAAACATCTGGGGTACCAAGGTTCGCCATCACTGTTCTAGACCAGTGATGGGGAACCTTGGCACCCCAGATGTTTTAGAACTACATTTCCCCATGATGCTCAAATACACTGCAGAGTGCATCATGGGAAATGTAGTTCCAAAACATCTGGGGGTGCCAAGGTTCACCATCACTGGTCTAAATGGTTGTGTTCTGGCTTCCCAATAAATGTGTTGAGAGTGCAGCTTCGGAAACAACGAAAGGTGCACAAAAAGGTGCCTACTATACAATGCAGAGGTTGGCTTGCCATGTTGTTAAAAGCCAAAGAGGCAAGCTTAAGGCTGGCGACATTCATCCAAAAACCAGTAGAAGGAAAAAAAGAAAAAAAAAAAGGAAGGAAGGAAGGAAGGAAGGAGGTTAGATCTCCACTATCCCGACTTACAAAACATAACTGGAAATACATCATGGGTCTGGATGGTAATGCCCCTCGATGGTGCCGGCATAGCAGACAGCAATGATATCAGAGGCCGGACGCGGGCTGGACTTTTAATTTGCCTGCTTTAACTTGATTGATAATTACTGCTGGCGTCGTGACAGATTTTTTTTTTTTTTTTTTTATTTCCTCTTATGAGGGAACTGGCAGTGTTACCAAAGTTGCCCAGAGCAGCAAACCATGGGAAGCATGTATAAACCAGAAGATAAAGAAGTGCCAGCATACCTCAAAGTGAGTGATTAAAATCTTTGTTACATTTTCTAACCTTCATCTGGAAAATGATGTCTACACTCCGTAGTTGCTATAGGTAACAAATAGATTTGTGGCTTTAGAACACATAATGGCTGTACAGGGAATATCAGACTGATTAACCTTTTGTCCTCCAGAAGATTTACCCCCGTCATGACCAGACCATTTTTTTTTTAAAAGATTTTTGGTACTTTACCTGACAATTGCGTGGTCATGCGACGCTGTACCCAAATGAAATGTATGTATCATACACACACACACACACACACACACATACAGCTTTCTTTGGTGGTATTTGATCACCTCACGGACAATGACCCAATGCATGCAACAAAAAGCACCCGGAAATGGTACTGAACTGTCTATCAATGAGTCCAGATCCAAATCCCATAGAGCTCCTTTGGAGAGATCACACAGCCGTTGGGAAAAGGAGTCCATCCGATCTGAGAGACCTGGAGCAGTTGGCAAAAGAAGAGAGTTATCCAAAATTCCAGTAGAGAGGTGCAGGAAACTCATTGATGGTTACAGGAAGCGATTGATTTCAGTTATTTTTCCCAAGGGGTGTGTTACCAAATAGTAGCCACTTGATGTCCGGCGCTATAGCTGAAAGACGGCTACAGCACAGACCTCAAAATTCCAGGAGGGCGTCCATGTACATTCTCGTGCCGAAGCAGGGGGTGCGCTCTGTCATTGCCGAGTTCTTGGGACTCGGCTGATCACTGTGCAGGGTAAAGGGGAAATCACAGTGGGCCCTTTACCATGTGATCAGCTGTCAGCCAATGACAGCTGATCACAGAAAAGTCAGTTACTGGCTCTTTTTTTTTTTCTCTCCTTTGCACTGTCAGTATTAAAGTGGTTGTAAACCCTTACAACCAACTTTGACCTACAGGTAAGCCTAGATTAAGGCTTACCTGTAGGTCCAAGAAATATCTCCTAAACCTACACGGTTTAGGAGATATTTGCCGAAAGACAGGCACTGCTGTCTACGGCGCATGCGCGCTGAGCGTGCCGCGGTCAACGCCGATATGCAGCGAGTGGCGGCTCCCGTGCGCATGTGCGGGAGTGACGTCATTGCGGCTTCGCCGAATGACAGTGGCGGAACAGCGAGACCCACCGAGAAGATGGATGCGCCGGACTACAGGGGACAGCGGTGACTTCGCTGGCTCCTGTCAGCAATGCATACTAGTCCATTATGCTTTGCCTTTGCAGGGAATGAAAGAGGAAGTAAACCCATCAGGGTTTACTTCCTCTTTAAGAAAAGAATAAAGCCGGTAACTGTCTTCTGTTAGAGGGACATGGGTCCCCTAAGTGCCCACCAGTGCTGCAAATCCGTGCCCTCCAGTGCCCATCAGTACTGCTACTCAATGTCCACCAGTGCCACCTATCAGTGCTCATCAGTGCCTCCTGATCAGTGCTCACCAGTGCCACCTATCAGTGTCCATCAGTGCAACCTATCAGTGCCATCCATCAGTGTTGCATCATTAGTGCCGCCTATCAGTGCCACCTCATTAGTGCCACCCATCAGTGAAGGAGAAAAATTCACTGAAAAAAATTTTCTTCCCCCCAAAATTATATATATTTTTTGTATAGCAACAAATTAAAAACCCCAGCGATGATTACATACCACCAAAAGAAAGCTCTATGGGGGGGGGGGGGAATGATAAAAATTGAATTTGGATACAGTGTTGTATGACTGCACAATTGTCATTCAAAGTCTGACAGTGCTGAAAGCTGAAAATTGGCCTGGGCAGGAAGGGGGGTATAAGTGCCCAGTAAGCAAGTTATTATATGGAGGGTGCCAATGAATTTTGTTCAGTCCATTTTTGTAGTTTTGTGTGGAATGTATCAGATTTGGCCCTTTGTTTCTCCACTTTTTTTGAGTCCTACCAATACAAAAAACACAAAAGGGATAAACACGAGAATGCTAAATCGCAACAATGTTCTGGGCAAAGTGGTGCATTATGTGACAGAAATGCAGGGGCACGACTGTACCGATCATGAGAAATATATGGAGAACTGACAATGATGACCTTCTAAAAAAAAATGTCAAATGAGGCAATCCGTCTTCAGTACTCAATGCACCCAAAAAAAATAAAAATAAAAAAGCACGTGACCAAAACGGGCACCAGAGAAGTCCTCACCACTATACTTTCTCCAGGTCAAAGACTTGGGCGGCATTGAAGTCAAAGCCTCAGTACGAGAGTTGGGCACCAAGCATTTTCAGAAGGAGAGGTCATGACATGTCGTGATAGGTTTCCTGGAAGTGTATGAAGGTTTACTTTTGCCTCGAGTGTTGCTGGACACCAGTTATAGGGCCTTTATGCTGTATGCATTCAAAAAAAAAAAGAAAAAGAAGAAGAGGGGGGTTGTTTTTGTCTAAGGCTTGACATCTCATCTGGTTTTACAATCAGAGTAGAAAGCACAGCGGATACCGATACACTGTCTTCTTGACATTATATTCTCCGTTTTCCATGTAAATCCATTTCATAAGATAAGCTTTCAGTGATTAATAATGCATAGATTGCCTTCTTCCATGCACCTCTTGGTCTATGAAATTGATTATTATGACCCCTGGGAGACATTACCATATTCCCATCCCTCATCTCATTGGTCCCTCCTCTTCATTATGCATGATTTATGCATGGCATTAAGATATACTGTTTAACTAGAGAGCTATTTTACAGGTCCCTGTACAATTCCTAGGCCTGCAGATGCGTTTCTGCAGGAAAATTCCATCATTCATTTATAGAGAACAGACATACTCGTTAATAGGCACATTCAAGTGGACTTGTTCTGTAATGCTCAAGACGTTTTCGTAGCTTACCAAGCCACATTTTCAGTTCTAATGAGCGTCAGGAAGATACCCCAGAATTTATACCCACACCTTAAAACCTTAATCCAAGCCGGGACTACAAGAAAATGGCGCCAAGCCACACACAGGACTAGCAGACTACTGATCCTGTGTGTGTGGCCAGGCGCCATTTTCTTGTAGTCCTTGACTAAGCCTAACGAGCCTTATATCCCAACCAGCATACAGTGGCACAAGCCACAGGACTCTTCTGGAGCATTAGAAAGGTGCCATTTTTTAGTTTAACCTACACCTCAATCCAAGCACCATGGAATTTGTAGGTGTTGGTTGCCCATGTGCAGGATGGAAGATGTGCAAGTGCTGGAACCACCCTGTCCTAGTTACATCATCCCATTGCTGGTGTCAGGAAGTCTGCAAAGGTGTGACTTGTTTTCCAATTGCTGGGGTACAGATTTTTAAACAGATTTATACACAACAATTTGCAAACCTTTGCAATGCCTCATGGGACTTGTAGTTTTACAACAGCTGGAGGGCCACCAGTTTGAGACCCCTGCCTTAAGCCATGTAAATTAAAGTACTAACATCTAACCAGGCTTCATGACACAATAGAGCAGATCCACAATCTTCACAGATGTAGGCTAAACTAAAAAAAAAAGTACCGTTCTAAAGCTCAAGAAAGCGAGTCCTGTAGCTAGGGGCACTGTATGCTGGTGCTAGTTGGGATTTAGGCAGTGGCGTCGCTAGGGGGTGGCTTTTGGGGCTATAGCCCCGAATCTGGGGCCCATAGCCCAGAGTCTCTGCAGGGGTCCCCAAGGGGAGGGGAGGCTCTCTGGGGACACTGATGTTAAGTGGGGAGGCTCTCTGGGGACCATGATTATAAGAGGGAGGCTCTCTGAGGACCCCGATGTAAAGGGGGAGGCTCTCTGGGGACCCCGATGCAAGGGGGAGGCTGCTTCCCTCTTGGACCCTGATGCAAGGGGGAGGCTCTCTGGAAATTATATAATATATATATATATATATATATATATACACACATACACACATATACATTACTGTATACACACACACACACACACACACACACACACACACACACACGTGTATGCCCGCCCAAGCGTATGACTTTCTTTACTACGCTGCTATGGGCTCTAGCCCCAGATCTTTTGTAGACCTTGCAACACCCCTGGATTTTGGGCTCGTCAGGCTCATTTAGGACTACAAGAAAATGGCACCCAGCCGCACAAAGGATCAGCAGACTGTAAAGCTAAATTAGTGAAGTGAAAGATGAGGAGAATTGGCTGCAGCTTGGTTCTCTATACAGGAATGTTGCCCCATTATTGGTGTCAGTGGCAGGAATAGTGCCCCATCATTGGTGTTGGTGAGGGAAATGGTGTCCCATCATTGGTGGCAGGAATGGTGTTCTATCATTGGGATCAGTGGGAGTAATGGTGGCCTAGCATTGGTGTCAGTGGGAGGAATGGTGCCCCATGGGCCATATATGGGCAAGCAAAGGGCCACATCCAGTCTGTGGGACACAGTTTGGAGACCACTGGTATAGAGGAAAGGGCTGCTTGAGGTTTGTGGGTTCAGGAAAGTGACATGAGGTGTAGGAACCTCCGGTGTCTGCTTTAAACTTTCATAAAATTATATGCATCTCATGAAAAATATTACATAAGCAGGCGTTACCTGCTCAATTATTGACCAATCCACCTGAAAGGTCTATGAAGTTTATCCTTGTGGTGGCAGCCATCCAACACTGCTTCCTTACCCCTCTGTTTTTCTCTTCAGTTTCGGCAGCGAAGAGGTTACATTAAAGACATGTTTTCTTACACCCGACGGCTTGGATTGCTACTTTGGTTATGTCAAGTGCTGATCGGTAGTCTACAGTTCCAGAGCAGGGCACAGGTTGACCTTTCTGAGCAATTTGCATTTGGCAGGTGTCGTTGCTGTGGCGGTTCTTCTTGTCACAATGCAGGTGTCTCACCGCAAGACAACGGCAACTAATTACAATGTTCTGCAATTATATTTCTTTGGCACTTTCGACTGACACAAGTGGAAAAAAAAAAAAAACAACAACTTTTGTCAGGAGTCCTCTGCAAGCCCTCTAAAACGAAATGTACTTGATTCGGCAAGTCCTTTAGAAGGCAAGGAGGGAAAGGCAGGCGTCATCTTTTTACTTTTTCGGCTATATTTTTGAGTGTCTCAAAAAAGTACCAGAAACAATAAAACAAGGCAATAAACTCTAAACCAGCCGTTCTCAACACAGAGGAACCCTTGAAATAGTTCTCCGGGCTCGGGGAACCCCCTGCTAAAAATTAGAAGTCTACAACTCATGATACGTTAGTGTGATGGTCAGTGGAAAGAATTACACTTGTGGTCATTGGGAAGAATTACCTCCTTACAGATAGCTAAAAAGATCAATGGTGTCGGTGGGGACTTATCCGAGAGGCAGAAATGGCCCAATGCTGAAGGAACCCCTACAACCTCTGGAGGAACCCTAGGGTTCCACAGAACCCTGGTTGAGAATCGCTGCTCTAAACAATCAGGGCAGGGAGCTGTCCAGCATTTCAGGTGGCTCAGCAAGAAGAGACACCGCCATACACGGTAGAGGTCCGACCCATGTCCTTATGCCGGCCATTCACGGTTCGAATTTCGAAAGAATTTTCTTTCGAAAATCGTATCTAAGAATTTTCGTATGAATTTCGCACCATTAGTGCAGCTCGCAGCAACAGCCAATTTCCGCGCGGAAATAAAATTTGAGGAATCGGACATGTTGGAAATTTTTTGAAAAACGAACGATTTTCTAATCAATGATGGGAGATTCGTGCGAGAAATGTAATAAGAAAATAAAATTTACGGAGAGAAAAGAAGAAGATTCCCGGCCAAGAAAATTCTTTTCTGTAGCAACATGAGGTGAAATTGAAGGCTTGGTCGGCCGAATTTCGAACATCAATGGTGGCGCCATCGGATTACAAAAAAAAGAAATCAAAACGAATTTTCTGATTTTGAAAAGAAAATTTGTTCGAAATTCGACCCTGTATGGCCTGCATTACACCTTGTTAACAAAAAGCGTACAAAAAACAGGAGGCACCTGGCAAGGGTTTTCAAAGGACCAGCCAAGTCCTCTCCAACCTTAAATGCCTTAAAAAAAAAAAAAAAAAAAGAAAGAAAGAAAGAATAAAAAAATAAAAACGTATCACTGAACACCCAGCAGTGGATATCATCGGGAAATGCTCTGATCCTGCCAGACATAGTTATTTTTTTTATTGTAAGGCGCATCTCTCATATAACAGGATTGCAGGCGTGAAAAGCTTTTTTGTGATGCCAACCACTTTCGAAGAGGGAAGCTTTAGTCATTCTTTTTATTTTTTTTCCACCCCCCCAACAATCTAAAATCTGAGTGCAAAAACATTGGAGCACATCTTGGTGGCCCCTGCCGAGACGCTCTGAAGGATAATAAAAACAAGGCAAATAATTAAGAGAGGCGATTTGCGGTCTGCCGTCTCTGCTGACCTTAATAGCATGGAAACTGGCTCTCGCTCAACCCGCTGCCTATTACTGATAGAAAACCGGCCAATGTTGAAAGACTAATTGTAGCATAGTGGCACACCGTGTGTACAAATTGACTTTCATATTTCAAGTCCTCTGTGGGTAGGATGGCAAAGCTTTTTATAGGCAACAGCTAATTGGTCCAGCCAGCAATAAAAATGCATTAAATGATAACTACTCCCACAACTCGGGCTTTCCATATTGTGCGTCTTCGATAGATAAAGCACACGCCGACTTGCGTTTCACGGGGGGACTCCAGCGGCGAGATCTCCCCAGCGGAATTCACCGTTCCATCCAAACGCTGTCACAAAGTAAAAAGGATGGTAATACGCAACCTTAAAGGAATTCTCAAAGAGAGAACGTGTGGGCAAAAACAAACAAAACAACAAACATGAAGTACGTTGCTTTAATACATGCACAACGTTTCATCCCTACAAAAAAACAACAACGAAAAGACAGAAACATACCGGCTAATCTGACTCCTTGATCCTCTTAACTGTTTGAGCTGACAACACAATGCCTCTGTTGAAGTGTTTAGCGTTGTCAGCCCTGCCTACTTGGTCTACAAAGACTCTACAAAGACTCTACAAAGACTCTACAAAGACTCTACAAAGACTCTACAAAGACTCTACAAAGACTCTACAAAGACTCTACAAAGACTCTACAAAGACTCTACAAAGACTCTGCTTATCCCCATCCTTTGCTGTTCCTCTATGTCAGGGGTCTCCAAACTTTAGGGACAAATTACTGTCATTCAGACTTTACTTTGGGGGGGGGGGGGGGGGGGGGCTGAAGTGTGGCCAACGGGAGTTGAAAATGTCCTATTGTCAGTGGAATTAAAGAATGCATCAGGCTGGGTGGTGGCCAGAGGGAGTAACGAAAACTACATAGGCGCTGTGGTCCATAGGAGAAGGAATAGTGCCCTATCACTGGTGTCAGTAGGAGAAATAGTGTCCTGAGGGCGAGATAAAAGGCAAGCAAAAGGGCCGCATCATTGATTAACGATACGATTAAAGTGCCTCATGTCAGTGGGGTCCAGTAGCAGATATAGCAGGTATTAGTAGACGGAGAGGGGTTGGGACTTTAATTGAGGTACAAACCTCCATCCCGGTAATGCGAGAGGAAAAAAAAAAAAAAAAAAAAAAAGAGAACAGGGTGGGACTTTAAATGAGGCGTGCAGTCGACGATGGTGGATGTAGGAAGCGGCATATCCAATATACATCATAATTACAATTCATACAATAAGATAAATGATAAGGCAGCAAATTTCATATATATATGGGGGGGGGGACATGGATTTACATGACAGTATATAGCTCTTATACTACATTGACTGAGAAACTTCCCATTTGCTTGAAAATGCTGGCAGCATTCCAAATATCCATGTGAATAATAATGACAATAATTAATCGGCTTAAACATAATAGCATATACTGAGGCTCTGTCCATATAAATAAAGAATGAATCAATTTGTAAATTTGGTATACCATGGCTCTACGCGTTTCGTGACATGTGTTAATCCACTCATCAGGAGCAGCAATGTCTTGATCTAAAAAAGGAACAATAACACGTGTCTGGGTGATTACAAAGGAGAAGGAAGAGATGCACTAGGAAAAATGGTAGTCTGACACAATGCTCACCGCTACTATGTGGAGGTGCTAGACTAAGGGCTGGAAGCTCCCCTATTAGCCGATATAGCAGGTAGAGATGAAGCGGAAGTGTAGTCAGAAAAGCAAGCGAAAGTGTCAGGGCTGGCTTAGCCCTTCCTTCTCTGGGCTGGCCGCTCAGCTGTTGGCCAATTGCCAGCTCTCTTCTCTTTCCACAGTTACCAGCTGTTCCCGATGATGCTCGTCTGACCTGCCTATTTAAAGCCTTCCTGCTCACTTTTTCATTTGCCTTTGCTTTGGTCACATCACAGGGAACCATCTCCTGCTGTTTGTTTCAAGACTGGCTTGCTGACATCCCGCCAGGCTTCTTATCCTGCTTGCGGTTGCTCTCCTTGGATCCCTGACTTCCGGCCTGGCTGATTACCCGATCTGATTAATGAACTTTGGACTGGTTGACTACCTGATCTGGCTACAGGTATCTGTCTATGCTTGACTACATTTTTTTCTATTTACCGCTTTGTTTTTATTAATAAACAAGTAGGATTTGATTGTACTTCTGTCTCAGCCCTTGTACACACGGTCGGAGAATCCGTCGGAATGTGTCCTATCGGACCGTGTCGTCGGATAATCCGACTGTGTGTGGTATGCATCGGACTGATTCCGTCGGAATATCGGTCGGACCCAATTTTCCAACATGTTGGAAATATTTCCCGCCCAACTGGGCCGATCGGACATACTCAGATCATGTGTAGAGAATTTTGATCGGACCAAGTGCCACGCATGCTCAGATCAAATTCCTACATCAAAGCTATTGGCTACTAGCCTGAATGTAGTCCCATCGTAACGAAATTACGTCATCACGTTCTGAAAGATCGGATTTTTCGCCAACTTTGGCCGACCGTGTGTATGCAACAGTTTCGGACAAGATCCGACGGGCAAAATCCGTCGAATTTGGTTGTGGAAATCTCCGACCGTGTGTACAGGGGCTAAGTCTGTTTCATGGTTTCTGACAGAAAGGTCAGTAATGAGTGGCAGTGGAGATAAGGACAGCTGTAGGTACCCAAAAGCAGCAAGATATCAGCTGGGGAGAGCACACTAATCTGGCAAACAGGAAGTGCAGAGACATGGCTTAAATCAGGAAGGGAGGAACAGAAGGTTCAAGGTTAACCAGAAACAAGAGGCAGGGCAACAATGATCTAAGTGATCAGACATGCAATGACCTAAAATCCAATAAATAAAAAAAGGAGGTGGCCCAAGGGACAGTCAGGCTGGGAAAAAAAAAGGAAGAGGAATAAGAGGAAGAGGAATAAGAATAAGAGGAATAAGAATAAGAGGAATAAGAATAAGAGGAATAAGAATAAGAGGAATAAGAATAAGAGGAATAAGAGGAATAAGAGGAAGAAGAATAAGAGGAAGAAGAGGAAGAAGAATAAGAGGAAGAACAGGAATAAGAATAAGAATAAGAATAAGAATAAGAATAAGAGGAAGAGGAAGAAGAGGAATAAGAATAAGAATAAGAGGAATAAGAATAAGAGGAAGAAGAGGAAGAAGAATAAGAGGAAGAAGAGGAATAAGAATAAGAGGAAGAAGAATAAGAGGAAGAAGAGGAATAAGAATAAGCGGAAGAAGAATAAGAGGAAGAAGAGGAATAAGAATAAGAGGAAGAAGAATAAGAGGAAGAAGAGGAATAAGAATAAGAGGAAGAAGAATAAGAGGAAGAAGAGGAATAAGAATAAGAGGAATAAGAATAAGAGGAAGAAGAATAAGAGGAAGAAGAATAAGAGGAAGAAGAGGAAAAAGAAGAATAAGAGGAAGAAGAATAAGAGGAAGAAGAATAAGAGGAAGAAGAATAAGAGGAAGAAGAATAAGAGGAAGAGGAAGAAGAAGAAGAGGAAGAAGAAGAAGAGGAAGAAGAAGAAGAAGAAGAAGAAGAAGAAGAAGAAGAGGAAGAAGAAGAAGAGGAAGAGGAAGAAGAAGAAGAAGAAGAAGAAGAAGAAGAAGAAGAAGAAGAAGAAGAAGAAGAGGAAGAGGAAGAGGAAGAGGAAGAAGGAAGAAGAAGAGGAAGAAGGAAGAAGAAGAAGGAAGAAGGAAGAAGGAAGAAGGAAGAAGAAGGAAGAAGGAAGAAGAAAGAAGAAAGAAGAAAGAAGAAAGAAGAAAGAAGAAGGAAGAAGGAAGAAGGAAGAAGGAAGGAAGAAGGAAGAAAGAAGAAGAGCTAGACAATGCTGGGCATTCTCCAGCCAGGAAATGAGGCGGGCTCTGTCCGTCATTTCCGTCCAGGAGAGGAGCCGGTACAACTTAGCAAGACTGAAGAGTAGACCGGAGTTTGGCTTTAAATATTTCCACATCCACTCTCGCACTTTTTGCAAGATATTCATAGAAATGGAAGTGGCATGCAAAAACGCAGCGATTTCATTCTTCTCATTTCAAGTTCATCTCCAGTTGGCTTAAAACAGCAATTTATGCAGTCTATGATTTCCGGGGGGAGGGGGGTTCGAGAATTACTTTTTTTTTTTTTGATGGAAAACTTTCACGAAGTAAAAAAAAAAAAAAAAAAAAGTCTGTTTCAGATCAGCCCGGCTTTAATGCGAGCCCGAGGAAAGCAGATGACAGACAGAATTCAATATCAGTTTCACGTAGAGCGAGGAGGACGGGTAGGCGCGCTGACGAGGTGGTGGAGTTATTTGTTCTGTAAGATTAGCCCCTCTGGATCATAAGCCTCCCATGTCTTGGTGCGGAGCATCAAAGGCGCCAACATGGGATTCATTAAGAGATATTCAGGGGCTTTTGTTGGGTTGTCAAATTTCGAGTCCTGATTGCTGTATAAATAGTTTTCTATTTTAAAAGCCAATTCAACTACAAACTGACATTTCGGGATTGCGGTAACTGCCGGCATGTTGGCCCATGGTGGCTTCTTGTAGAGCTTAAATCCCTTCAACTGATCTAATAACCTCTTCCATAGTCTCAACGAATCTAAGAAAAAACTAAAAATCATGGGGCAAATCTTTTCAATCACTTTTTCCCAGGCCAGAAAAATCTCACAGACAAAGTGTTTTTAAAAGAATGGCGTAGTGCCAAAATAAATTTACTAAAATCTTTTTTTATTTTTATCAATCCTCAACAAAAGTTGCAATGGAAAGTAGACTGAGTGGTCATGAAATAGGAATTTCAACTCTGATCAAAATTTCCCGTAAAGTAGAATTACGACATAAGGCGTAGTAGTCTTCAAAATGTCCTTTTCCCCTCCTAACATCTATACTGACCAACCTGTGTAAGAAGAAGGATGTATATACTTACCCATTTTCAGCCCACTTCAGTTCGGGCCCTGTGCCAGCCAGCGGCGATGGCAGGGGAGAGGAAGGAGAGAGAGAGAGTCCTTTGACCAAGGACGGGAATGCCCAGGAGCGTTGACGCCACCCATAGGCGCCCATGTCCCAGACGTTGTCGGCGCTCCCTTCTTTACCCTGCAGCCGCCACTGGATGACACAGGGGATCACACAACCAGACCAGTGTGGGCTAAAAATAGGTACGTATATACACATCTTTTTACATAGGTAATCATCTAAGTAAAATACCAAAATTATCTAAACCAGTAGTCTCTAAACTGTGGCCCTTTGCTTGCCCTTGGTGCACTATTCCCACCACCAACACCAACAATGGGGCACAGTTCCTCCCACTGACAACAATGATGGGTCACTCTTCCTCCCACTGACACCAATGGGGTACCCATTGCTCTCACTGACGCCAACGATGGGACACCATTCTTCTCACTGACAGTAACAATGGGGCATAAATCCTACCAATGATGGGGCAAAAAAAATAAAATAACTCCCACTGAGACCAACAGTGGGGTACTGTTAGTGTCACTGTGACACCAACACCATTTCCCCCGCTGATACCAATGATGGGACACCATTCCTCCCACTGACACGATTAATGGAGATACCGTTCCTTCCACTGACACCAACGATGGGGCACCATTCCTCCCACTGACACCAACGATGGGACACCAATCCTCCCACTGACACCAACGATGGGACACCCATCCTCCCACTGACACCAACGATGGGACACTCATCCTCCCACTGACACCAAAGATGGGACACCCATCCTCCCACTGACACCAACGATGGGACACCCATCCTCCCACTGACACCATTGATGGGGTACCATTCCTCCTACTGACACCAAGGATGGGGTACCATTCCTCCCACTGACACCAAGGATGGGGTACCATTCCTCCCACTGACACCAAGGATGGGGTACCATTCCTCCCACTGACACCAAGGATGGGGTACCATTCCTCCCACTGACACCAAGGATGGGGTACCATTCCTCCCACTGACACCAAGGATGGGGTACCATTCCTCCCACTGACACCAAGGATGGAACACCATTCTTCCCATTGATGCCAATGATGGGTCACCATTGATGGAGCACTATTCCTCCCACTGATAGCAATGATGGGGCACTATTCCTCCCACTGACGCCAATGATGGGGCACCAAAATCTGCCACCTAGTGTCCACGGGCGCTATGTATTTTTTTACTCCCACTGACACGTAGGCATTTTCTACGCACTCTGCCCACAGTCCGTCCCTAATGGCTGAAGGACTGTTTAGAAAGTTTGGAAGCCCTTGATCTACAGGATTGTTTACTATGAGATCACTGCAATTTTGGCCATCATTTTGATTTAGAAGAATACAAATCAAAAGTTTCAACTGAAGTAAAAAGAAAAAAAAAAAAAATATATAGCAAAAATAGCTTCAAGTGTCATCAACATGTTCAACCCGAAGGGCACAAGATCTACACAAACTACACATTTGTGTACAACAGATTCTTGCCTATGACTTTTAGTGAAAGTGGTGTAACGCTTTCTAGCGGCGGTTTGTGCGTACGGAGGAAAACAAATTCCTATTTAAAAAGAGGATACTGAACTTATTTTCGTGACGAACGATGCATAAGGTTTTTGAGCGTTTACAAAATTCATCTGTTTTTATTTTTCCCCCTCGGGCGCATCGCACACAATAAATCGCAGGCTTCTTCGGTCCGCGTACCTCAACCGGCTAAAGACCTTGTATTATAAGCCTGCAGCGAAATTACTTCAGCTGCTTCCCGTATCCCCCGTGCTCATCCATCATTTACATCTTAAATCGGACGAGCCGGCGGTAAGGTGTGTTTTTACGGCTGACGCAGTCAAGCGATGCGCCGGTCCGCCCTTAACTGTTCAGCTACCAGGGGATTCATCCAGTTGGATTCCAACCCGGTAATCAACGAGGGCCGTCAACAAAGGCTCTGAGCGCCTTTACAGTTTAAACGCACTCAAAATGGCTGTACTCCCGCTAAAACATTTTCTGTTTTTTTAGAATTGCGTAGGAAAGAGCTGTTTATCTACGACCCCAAAGGGGAGATTTTCTTTCTAAGCAAAGAACCAGTTTACTGTCCTTCGACTGTGCACAGAGGAAGAAAGCAATTCCCCAATCCAGTGGCAGCTGGTGGTATATTTTTTTTATATTTTTTTTGGGGGGGGGGGGGCGGCAGTGGGTGGATCCACCCACTGCCGCCCTCCCTTCGGTCGGGCACCAGCCCCGCACTTACCCCATCTAGGTCATGTGTTTCTTTTGGGCGGCGGCTTCACCCTGCGTCTCCTCCTTCCTAGCCTTCACGATGGCTTGCCATGTCTCCTCCATCATCCTTCTTAGGCGGCCAATAAGATCGCTTCTCCTCTTCGGCCAATCGCATCTCAAGAACTGCTTTCTGAGCCGGGAATGGCCCGAGAGGAGAATCAGGAAGACAATAGTGCATATTAAATTCGCTATTGTCACACAACTGGGTGGGGAGCAGAACGAAGTGCTCTGCGCCCCAAGCCCACCCTTTTTTGAAACCAATTAGAACCTCAGGCTCTAATCATGTGCTTCTAAAAAAATTTTTAAAAACACTCCATTGGAATCCATGCGCCCGACACGTGGATAAGGGGGTAGCTCCCGCTGGCCCCGTCATTGGTTTTAATGGGAGGAGTCGTGCCCCATCATTGGTTGTAATGGACGGAATCGTGCCCCATCATTGGTCGTAATGGGAGGAATCGTGCCCCATCATTGGTTGTAATGGACGGAATAGCGCCCCATCATTGGTTGTAATGGGAGGCATAGCGCCCCATCATTGGTTGTAATGGGAGGAATAGCGCCCCATCATTGGTTGTAATGGGAGGAATAGCGCCCCATCATTGGTTGTAATGGGAGGAATAGCGCCCCATCATTGGTTGTAATGGGAGGAATAGCGCCCCATCATTGGTTGTAATGGGAGGAATAGCGCCCCATCATTGGTTGTAATGGGAGGAATAGTGCCCCATCATTGGTTGTAATGGGAGGAATAGTGTCCCTTTTTGGTATCAGTGGGAGGAATGGTGCCCCATTGATGCTGTAAGTGAGAAGAATGGTGTACCATCATTGGAGTTAATTTGAGGAGTAGTGCACCAAGGGCTGGATAAACACAAGCATAGGGCCACATTCGGCCCAGGGCCACAGTTTGGAGAGAGATATTAAATGAACAATCCTGAGCGCTTCAGAAGCCAAATTATAATATTATGGACCATTAACCCCTGGAGTAGATTGGTGTCAGTGGGAGGAATAGTGCCCCATCATTGCTGTCAGTGGGAGCAATAGCGCCCCATCATTGGTGTCAGTGGGAGCAATAGCGCCCCATCATTGGTATCAGTGGGAGCAATAGCGCCCCATCATTGGTGTCAGTGGGAGCAATACTGTCCCATTGTTCGTGTCAGTAAATGTAATAGAGCCCACTGTTTGTGTCAGCAAAAGGAATTATGCCCCACTGTTGGCATCAGAGGAAAGAATGGTGCCCCATCGTTGGGCGTCAGGAGGAATAATGCCCCAAGGCCTGGATAAAGGCCAGCAAAGGGCTGCATCTAGGCGGATGACCCTAGTTTGGAGAACACTGGTGTCGATTGTCCAAATACTGCGACAGACTCCAACGTTATGTACTTTCTCTTTACTTTGTATTGCATCAAAATTGTTCATGAAATATAAAAAAGAAAAAAAACAAACAATGCTAATTTGTCTCGAGTGAAACACACACACACACGTGGTGACATGGAAAAAAGATAACGCCCAGGACAAAAAAGTTCCAAAAAAAGATGGAAAGCGATGGGTGGAGCGGCCAGCATTGGGACGAATCCAAATCGCCCGCACTTAACTGCGTGACAAAAGTCCTCCATGCAGCCTTAGGACAAAACCACAAATCAATCCATGTCTGGAGCTTGTGATGGAGTAGATGTGGATGAAAGAGATTTCACATGACTCTGAGGAGGAGAAGAGCGGACATGTGACCGGGTAACGAGTATTTTTCTCAGGCATCAGATGAGAAGCGGACATCAGCACAATATTCGGATGAGAAGTACGAGGCCAGTGGATGGAAAGAGCGCCCCGAGGGTTTCTCTTCTACAAGTTGGAGAAACTTTCTAAGAAAAGTAGCGGCACAAATGTTTAAAAACTACCAAAAAAAAAAAAAAAAAAAAAAAAAGAGAGAGAGAGAAAAATAACACACAAACACAACGGCTATCCTCAAGAGGTCGATCGTGTCTTTCCGCATTCTACTTAAAAACAGAAGGACAATCTAATTAAAAAAGAAAAAGGAAAAAAAAAAAAAAAATCATCACACCGCTACAACCCCTCTGAGTTAAAGAAGAGAAAAAAAGTGGCCAAAACGCTAGCCAAGAAAGGTCCCTTTACATCCCATTTGCTGATCATCAGCACACGTATAGACACACAGCGGCCATTTTGCCCAGACATTATCGGCTCAGAAATGGTTCTTGAGGGATGAAGACTCACATAACAGCATCCAGCTGTAAAGACTACGGTTGTGCAGTTTTAATCTACGCCAACTCTGTGGAAAAGTCATGCAAGTGATGCAGGACTTCCGAATGACACATTTATTGAGATCTTCCTCTATACATATATGGCCAAATCTGCTTAAAACAAAAAAAAAAAAAAAAAAAAAAAAAAAAAAACAGCAACTTCAGACAGACAGAATTTAAAAGCAGTGATTAATTTTATCCAAAACTCAAAATGTTTTTTTCACAGTTTGGATACAGTAGAGCAGCAGTAATCAGCTTATAACTATGGGGGGCCCAACCAACTGCAGACCGTGACATCCCTAGTGGGCCACAATTAAAAATGCTGTATATGTATTGCATGTATGACTGTTAGAAACTGCTAACCTAACACTAGAGATGATGGCCAGAGCCTACCATAGCACTAGAGATGGTCAGAGGTTGACCTACCACTAGAGATGATGGCCAGAGCCTCCCATAGCACCAGAGATGATGGCCAGAGCCTCCCATAGCACCAGAGATGATGGTCAGAGCCTCCCATAGCACCAGAGATGATGGCCAGAGCCTCCCATAGCACCAGAGATGATGGTCAGAGCCTCCCATAGCACCAGAGATGATGGCCAGAGCCTCCCATAGCACCAGAGATGATGGTCAGAGGCTGACCGACCACTAGAGATGGTCAGAGGCTGACCGACCACTAGAGATGGTCAGAGGCTGACCGACCACTAGAGATGGTCAGAGGCTGACCGACCACTAGAGATGATGGCCAGAGCCTACCATAGCACTAGAGATGATGGCCAGAGCCTACCATAGCACTAGAGATGATGGCCAGAGCCTACCATAGCACTGGAGATGGGCAGAGGCTACCATAGCACTGGAGATGGTCAGAGGCTGACCGACCACTAGAGATGGTCAGAGGCTTGGAAACACTTCCCCTCTATTACTGTTTTGATGTCAACCCAAAATTCGGCTTTTCTTTTGCTTTAAATTTAAATAATGGTAAACAGGACAAAGTGAGAGGGTGAATCTCCCCAACACATAGTTTTACATGGTTAGCGAAAAGCAATAAGGCATGTTAAGCACTGATAGAAGTTTTATGAAATAGAAACTTTACAACGATGCTTAATAAACCAACAAACAATCTCTGGTTCAACGTGGTTTCCGATGGTTATTAGTGCTCTGGCTTGACAGACTTCTATTAGCAATGTTGGTGCATTCAGACCTGATCCGATTATGAGTGGAGTATTTTCAGTGGGAGAAGCCGATATAGGATGTTAAATTTGATTGCCTGTCGCAGACTTGTGTATTTTGGAGAGTGGAGTTGCCTTTAGGAGGTCACCCTATTGCCCTCGCTCAGATTGGGGTTCATCAGACCTCATTATTTTCATACCCCTGGTGGCATTTTGTTCGATCTGAAAATGCATGTAACCAAATCTCAGAGAAAGACTTTTGCTGACCACAGTGGGCACAGTGTTCGGTTAGAACAAAGCATGGAACCAAATTCATCCTGATCTGCAGGGGAAGGAGTACTCGCCCCTATAAAATTGGAGTCTTCCACCCCCTTTCCTTCAGAACAGAGTCCTGACCTCACTTTCCCCCCTTCACATTAGAGTCCTTTGTCAAACCCCCCCTTCAATATCAGAATCCTCAACCGCTCCTTAAAATGTAATGGTAGAGCCCCGAGTTACCTCTCCCCCCTTCACATCAGAGTCCTCAGTCCCCCCCCCCCTCTTCCTTTCACGGCAGGGTACTCATCTGACTTTCTCCTTCCCTCCATTCATAACAGAGTCCTTAGTGCCCACCCCCCTGCCTTCGACATCCTCAGACACCCCCCACCCCATATAAGAGTCTGCTCAGTCCCCACGCCCTCACTACTCCTACACCCCCACCAAGTCCTGTGGCAGCATGACACTGGGGTGGGGGCCGAGCAGGTCTAAATGTTGGTGGACTTGCGTCCCCTTCGGAATGCCACCTGCCCTGCATTAGAGTCTTACTATTTCATGGTGCTGGAGACCAGCGTGCCTGCACCATGGAAACGTATAGTAAATATACCAGACCTGGCATGGGCACTGTTGAAAACCTCAGACAGCACCCTGGTTTAAAAACTCTGATTTAAAGTTAAAAGTGCCCAGTGGTGGCCCACACAGTGCTTTTTGCTTCTCTCATATAAGTGGAGCACAGTTACATTTAAGAAGTCAATTAATGTACAACTGGACAATAGAAGATTGGAAAAAACGTTGCCTGGTCTGATGAGTTTGGATTTCAGCTCCGACATTCAGATGGTGGGGTATGAATTTAGCAAAAACAACATGAAAGCATGGATCCATCCTGCCTTGTATCACCGGTTCAGGCTGGTGGTGGTTGTGGTGTAATGGTGTGGGGGGGGATAATTTCTTGGCACACTTTGGGCCCCTTAGTACCAATTGTGCATCGTTTAAAACCCCACGGCCTACCTGAGTATTGTTGCTGACCATGTCCATCCCTTTATGACTACAGTGTCCCCATCTTCTGATGGCTCCTTCCAGCAGGATAATGCCCCATGTCACAAAGCTCCAATCATCTCACCACTGGACAATGAGGTCCCTGTCCTCCAATGTCCTCCACGCTCACCACATCTCATCCAATAGAGAACCTTTGGGATGTGGTGGAACCAGAGATTGCCATAATGGATGTGCAACGGACAAATCTGCAGAAACTGTGTGATGCTCTCATGCCACTATGGAGCAAAATCTCTGAGTAATGTTTTTAACACCTTGGTGAATCTATGCCATGAAGTATTAGGGCAGTTCTGAAGGCAAAATGGGGTCCAACCCGATACTAAAGTGGCCGTT
This sequence comes from Lithobates pipiens, assembly GCF_037356315.1. NCBI lineage: Eukaryota > Metazoa > Chordata > Amphibia > Anura > Ranidae > Lithobates > Lithobates pipiens. Next base: position 11,791,090 of record NW_027507789.1, read on the forward strand.
AAATGCATCTATCACATTTATTCTTTAGGCAAAAGAAGATTTTCAATTGTGATTTTGTAATATCAGAACAAAGAGGGTGAATCTACACAGCGGGGGGGGGGGGGGGGAGAAGAGAACCTGACAGGGGTTCCAACTCACTCACTGTCCATCCAGAACGTTTGGTTTTAGATATAGTCGAAGGTCAGAAAGAACTCACTTTAATGCTGATTTTATCCTTTATAAAGAGTTTTACCCAACACAGCCAATGTTATACAGATCAGCACTCTGTGCGTTATATCAAGTGAATGACTTATGAACAAATGCGTTGTGAATTCAGGGTGAATCCTCAGTAAATCTGCCAACTGACAGGTACAGCACATCCCTTGTGGCAGCCAACATGACAAATCTGCAGAGTCAGCTAAGTTTTCCAGATCTTTGTGCTTGGTCAGCTTTAGAAACCCACCCCAATCCCTTGAGCAAGAAAAAAAAAAGGGGGGGGGGGGTGGTGGGGGCAGACTAAAGTTCTACTTCAGTAAGATGTAGATTCTGGTGCAATGAATCAGTCCCTGCATACTTCTACCTGTATGACCTGAATGGTCAAAAAAAAAAAATAAATAAATAAAAAAAAATGGGAGGACTCCTTGTCATAACTTCCAGCTCTGTTCCCGTCGGCCTTGGAGTTTTGGGTGTCACTGCAGACCTTTGTGTGTTCCACTTCCTCCTGTTGCATTCAACATAATACGACAGATGATAAAACAGCAGGGTTGGTGGAACCCCTCATAACGGGCAGAGCAGATCTGGGAACTCCAAAGAGGGATGGTGGGAACCCCTCATAATGGGCACAGCGGGTGTACAGACCCGGGAACTCAGCACAGGGATGGTGGAAACCCCTCAAATTGAGCACAGAAGAAGGTATACAGATGTGAGAACTCAGCACAGGGATGGCGGGAACCCCTCATAATGGGCACATCAGGTGTACAGATCCAGGAACTCAGCACAGGGATGGTGGGAACCCCTCATAATGGGCACAGCGGGTGTACAGACCCGGGAACTCAGCCCAGGGATGATGTGAACCCCTCATGATGGGTACAGCAGGTGTACAGACCCGGGAACTCAGCACAGGGATGGTGGAAACCCCTCAAATTGAGCACAGAAGAAGGTATACAGATGTGAGAACTCAGCACAAGGATAGCGAGAACCCCTCATAATGGACACAGCCAGTGTACAGACAGGGATCAAAAAAAAAAAAAAGTTTTGGCTTGACAAACACTTTAAAAGAGAATTCTTCCTCCATCTACAGAGGGTAAAAACTGAAAAGTATATACAATATGGATGGTGGTCACTCCTACAAATTAAAAAAAAAAAAAAGAGTAGGAGGCATCTGCAGTGAAGGGTCCTGGTAATACTCAATCATACAAAGACATTGTAGACAATTGTGCTCCTCCAACCATATGGTAACAGTTTGGTGAAGACCCTTTCCTGTTCCACCATGACTGTCCCCCTGTACAAAGAAAGCTCCATGAAAGCATGGTGCGACGGAACTTGAGTGTCCTGCACAGAGCCCTGACCTCAACCCTACTGAACACTTTTGGGATAAATTGGAAACTAAATGTGATCCAGATCTATGAATAAATCGTTATATGGTCATCCCAATCCCAAATGGATACACATTATGGCCCAAAGGGTATGGAAAACCCTCCAAATGATGGAGTTGTGGTGTCTCCAGTCAAGGGTTTTGGTAATCCTCCATCATACAAAAAGCATTGTAGACAATTGTGCTCTTCCAACTGCGTGGTAACAATTTCTGTTCCAACATCAATGTGCCAGGGCCAGACCAAAGGGGTAGGCAGAAGAGGTGGCCACATTAGGCACTTCAGCAAGGGGGAAGGAGGTGTAAAAAGATCAGGACTTGGAACCTATGCTGCTCAAGTAGTTTACAGCTCATGGAATTGGGTGTAAGGACCTTGTCCAAACACCGACTGTGCCCCTGTGTACAAATCCAGATCCATAAAGACATGGTTTGACCAGTTTGATCTGGAGGAACTCCAGGTGTCTTGCACAAGGCCCTGACCTCATCCACACTGTCCACCTTTGGGATGAATTGGAATGAGCCAAGTCTTCTGATCCAACATCTCCATAAAGACATGGTTTGACCAGTTCGATTTGGATGAACTCGAGTGTCCTGCACAGAGCCCTGACCTCAAAACCTACTGCCCACCTTTGGGATGAATTGGAATGAGCCAAGTCTTCTTATCCAACATCTCCATACAGACATGGTTTGACCAGTTTGATTTAGAGGAATTCGAGTGTCCTGCACAGAGCCCTGACCTCAACCCTACTGAACACCTTTGGGATAAATTTACGTGCTGATTGTAAGCCAGATTTTAATTTCTTTTTTTCCTGTCTAACGTTAGGCCCAACGTGTGAGCCAGGTCCTATCCAACATCAGTACCCGATCTTAGAAAACAAAAAATTCCCTCAGACGTCCTCCAAAATCTTGTGGAAAGCCTTCCCAGGGAGTGGAGGACAGTACAACAAGGGTGGGACTAAACGGTTCCAGAATGGGATGTGTAACCAGCTCATATAGTTGTGATGGTCAGGTGTCCACTTTTGACCACATAATGTAACAAAGTTTTTGTCCAGAACATTTTATCCGCCTCATTCTTGTTCTTTAGTCGCACACTTAGAACATGTTTTGTGCTGATAATAGTCTTCATTACTACAAATTTTTAATTGCCTTACAATGTTAAAAATAACAGCATCATTGTATTTGGCAAAAGGAATATGAAATTTAAAAAAGTGTAAATTGGTTTGATTTAAAATCCTAACAAGACAATTTAAATAAATTTTTAATTACCATTACAGATGGAAGTGCAAGCTGCCACAGTATGGTACCTCGGTGATCTATGTTATTTTTTCTGACTGGATAAAAGAAAAAGAAAAAAAAAAGAAAATGTAGCAGATTTACTGCTCTTCTCTCTTCCCCTTTCATAAAACCTTTGTGTTCACATTACGTTCTTCAAAGGTTCTGCCAGTTGAAGGCTACAATCAGGTGTGCAGTACCTGTTAGGTTCACATCTGTGCATTTGCTCACGTAATTTGCGGGTACAGCAGCCAAATGACGAGAAAAAAAAATAAAAAAAATAAAAAAAAGAGTCCCTGACCCCCTGCAGACCGGACCATTTTGCTGGTCAAAGACCAGACCACTTTTGCGATTCGGCACTGCGTCGCTTTAACTGACAATTGCGCGGTCGTGCGACGTGGCTCCCAAACAAAATTGACGTCCTTTTTTACCCACAAATAGAGCTTTCTTTTGGTGGTATTTGATCACCCCTGCGGGTTTTTATTTTTTGCGCTATAAACAAAAATAGAGCGACAATTTTGAAAAAAAAACGCATTATTTTTTACTTTTTGTTATAATAAATATCCCCCAAAAATATATAAAAAAACTTTTTTTTCCCTCAGTTTAGGCCGATACGTATTCTTCTACATATTTTTGGTAAAAAAAAAAAAAAAAAAAAAAAAAAAAAAAAAAAAAAAAAAAAAAAAAAATCGCACTAAGCGATTATTGATTGGCTTGCGCAAAAGTTATAGCGTTTACAAAATAGGGATAGTTTTATCGCATTTTTATTAATAATTTTTTATTATTTTTTTTTTTTTTACTAGTAAATGGCGGCGATCAGCGATTTTTATTGTGACTGCGACATTGTGGGGGACCCATCGGACATTTTTGACACATTTTTGGGACCATTGTCATTTATACAGTAATCAGTGCTATACAAATGCAGTGATTCCTGTGTAAATGACACTGGCAGTGAAGGGGTTAACCAGTGGGTGGCAGTGTAGGGGTTAAGTGTTCCTAGGGGTGTGTTACTAACTGTGGGGGGGTTGGGCTTTCATTTAGTGAACACTGACCTCTGCTCCAATCACATGGAGCAGAGATCAGCGTTACTAGTTGCTAGGCAGAATGAAGAAATGCTGTTTACAACGGCATTTCTTCATTTGGCCGCTCCGTGAGACGATCGCGGCGTGCTCCCGATGGCAGGGCGGCAAATTTAAAAGGGACGTACATGTACGCCCATTTGCCTGCCCGTGCCATTCTGTCGACGTACATCGTCGTGCGCTGGTCGGCAAGTGGTTAAAAGAGGCTCCACATGGAACCACATGGTGCTGCGGCATCATGCGGCTACACACAAGCGAAACACGCTGTGGTTTCAGATGTATGGGGATCCGAGGGAAGGAGGAAGCAATACAGAGCAGCAATTATCCCAGTCCTGCTGAAAGCAGCAAAGGCATTAATTCCAAAACAACGGAAGTAAAATATAATCCTGACGATAAAGGATTGGTTTAGGGAGGTCAGACACCTGACATTTTTTGGGAACCAGTGACGTTATTATAGTAACCAGTGCTAAAAATATGCAACTGTTCTTGTACTAATGACACTGGCAGGGAAGGGGGTTAACATCAGGGGCGATCAAAGGGTTAAATGTGTTCCCTCACCGTGCGTTCTAACTGTATGGGGGACGGGGCGACTGGGGAAACGCACAGATCAGTCTTCCTGCTTAGCAGAAAGACAGGATCTATATGATCTCCCCTGTCAGAATGGAGATCTGCCTTGTTTACATAGGCAGATCCCCGTTTGCCACGGCGGGGGAACGATCGCGGGTGGCCGGCGAACATAGAGTCCGCCAGAGTCAAGTTAAAGCTGGCCATACACCTATAGATTATCTGCAGATTTTCTATGGCTAGATGGAAAAAGTGGGAGATTCCTCCATCCACACAGTTTAGAGAACATGGAGAAATCTGTTGCGCTTTTTCCATCTAACCATAGAAAATCTGCAGATAATCTATAGGTGTATGGCCAGCTGAAGGAGCACTGCCACTAGGTTATCAAAAAGAGGGAAGTCCAAGTTTGTGTTGCATCTCCAACACAACGGACTGTTTCGGGGAACATTAATGCTAATACAGACGGTGTGTCACGTCACCTAGAGGCGAGGTGACAGATGCACACCGTAAGGATCAGGAGTGCACCGCAAGGTTGTGGACCCTACGGCTGACTGCTGTGGACAGGAGACAGGTCCCACCGGGGTTAGAGCGTAAGATTCCCTGGGGTGCTGAGTCTAAGAGCCAGCAGGTGTTCACCAGAGCCTCGAGTGGTGAGGATGGACTTGGCTGCAACTGGCTCCAGGTCGCGACCCCCAGGGTCCCCCAGCTCACACCCACAGTAGGCAACAGGAGGATAGGGATGGTGAGGGACAAAGCCAAGGTCGGGGCCACAAGCAGACAGAAATAGTCAGGGACACACCAAAAGGTCAGGATCACAGGTAAACAGGGATAGTCAAAGACACGCCAAAGTCGGTAACGGAACAACAGAAGAGCACACGGCAGGTAACAGGAAGCCAAACACACAAAGGAATACACAATGGTTGATCAGCACTGATGGCCTGCAGTGTACAGGTTAATATAGGGCTCCCTGATAGGGCCTGGGGTGGAGCCATGCTTAGAGGAGAGGTTATAAAAACCACCAGGTGGAAGTGGCTGGCCTCTTAGTCTGAACGCATGAGGGGAGGTAAGCAAACACGGGAAGATCACTGCATAACCATGACACGGTGTCCGGTACCAGCAGGTCAAAATA